>NC_071284.1:20383546-20463546 GCF_001660625.3 Ictalurus punctatus
GGCGAAAGGAAGCCTCTAAATGTAAGGGCTCTAAGCGGATTTCCCTGTGTAATGAATGACTTCAAATCTATGTAAATATACGTATATTTACATAGATTTGAAGTCATTCATTACACAGGGAAATTTTCCCAAGAGCTAAGAATTAATATTTGCAAAAATTGTAGTTAAAATTTGGAACAAGAAAAATTAGACAGACAATCATGTTGCAGGGGGACAAACACTACATGAGGATAACTGTAACATATACATGAAGTTCCAGTTTTTGATTCCAGCATTGCAAGATATTAATCAAATTTTGTAATAAATCATATACAAATGTATGCTCAATGATGCACATGCATATTGTATTTTGTAATTGGCTGTATATACCTCATAATGTGGTGTAAATACACTACACAAATATTTATACACAAAGTTGCACACATTACAATTCTATTTTTTCCTAATCAGATGTGTAATCCTTTTTGTACCTATAATTTCTTGAAAAGTCCTCATTTTCCAACATTATGTGGCAAAATACAATTAAAGCATATAACATATCGCATGCTTTAAAAAATCCGTAATTAAACAATGCTTCAATAATGTGGATGTTAGATTCTGGTCTATGGAATTCCCATGATGAATCTTATGAAGGACTGACAACAATGATATAGTTTAACAAACTCTGAATATTTTTAATAAACATGCATGAATTTTAGTAAATGCAGACAAAGTGAATAGCCAGATATACTCATGTATTGCTAATCAAAGAAATTTTTTTATTAATCAGACATCAAATAAATCCAAATGGAATTCTCAGTATATACAAGCTCATTAGAATTGTACTGTTTGGAGGCTGTCACGCGAGAGAGAGGAATGAGATTCCAAAATTGAATCTGAACTGGACTCACACCCAATTCTTGTAGGATGCACTGGAGATCCCACATAGCTCTGCTGTGAACAGACAGTGGATATATCTGAATATATGACATTTCATTTCATTGGTATACACATGTACTATATGATGCAGTCTTAACCAACAATTTCGGAATTAGTAAACTACAGACATTAGCTACACATTCCTGAACGCAAGAAAGTGAACCACAATTCACTCATAATTTGAAACCTCCAAATCAATCATCAATATTCACAAAAGGTTTGGAGTATGTATGCATTTTCAGTTATATGCATAGTGGAAAGGTTTTTGCTTTTCAAATGGATATAAAAACTAATGAATCAGTCAACAATGTTACACAATGGCACATTTGTTTGAATGATAAAAGAAAAAGAATCACAGAAGTTGTAGATTTAAATTCTAGACTTAATCATAAACACTCATTATGTTTCTTGCCACCTTTCCTGGCTGGGGCATTTTTTAGGTAAGCTGCCGATGGCCTCTCTGCAACTGGCAACAGTATATTCACGTCCATGGGCTCGTTCGGCAATATCTGTAACATAAATATCAACAAAAACATTCAGCCTTGGAATGCAATAACAGAAAATGTCCAATTTCTGAATGCAAAACTTTCTTTTCTAGAGTTTGCAAAAGGAGGCATATACTGTCATGTATACATTTTTTATCCTTCATACTCACAGTGTACCAGGTGATACACTTAATCATGATCAGTCAAAGCCAGCTTCCCACCTTTTGACCCTTTCAACGAAAACATTCATCACAGGCTGTTCTCCCCAATTCTTTGGAGAATGGAGCGAACTGTCTCTCCAATGCTGCTCCCCTCACTGTCTTCAAGTAAGCACGCTAAAAGAAATTCAAAAAAAAAAAAATCTCTGGAATACATGGTCCAACATAAGATACAATTCCGTCATTTAGTCACCTAGGATTGTATGACAATTTTTATATTATGATCAAAAACTTCAGTTCATGTAAACATATAGATTTATTATTCTGAGATTTATTATTATTATTCTGAGTCAAACTCCAGGTGAACTATAACAAGGGTGACTTACAAAACAGTTGCAAAGTTTTTAGCTATTCTTCAGTTGTTGTCTATTGTTATTGTTCAGTTGCAAATATACAACTGTGTATCATCAGCATAATAGTGGAAGCTAATTCCATGTTTACGAATAATTTGACCTAGAGGTAGCATATATAAAGTAAAAAGCAGTGGGCCTAAAACAGAATCTTGTGGAACACCAAATTTAACCTCGGTATGCGTGGAGAAGTCTTCATTTACATCTACGAACTGATAACGATCGGTCACATAAGACCTGAGCCAGGAGAGGACTGTTCCCTTAATGCCAACAACATTTTCTAATACATCAAGGAGAATAGTATGATTTATACTATCAAAAGCTGCACTAAGGTCAAGTAACACAAGCAGTGAGACACAACCCTGATCAGAGGCCAGTAGTAGGTTATTTACTACTTTAACTAACGCAGACTCTGTACTATGATGAGGTCTAAATCCTGAGTGATATATTTCATGAATATTATTCCTATGCAAGTATAAGCATAACTGCTGTTCTACAACCTTTTCTAAGATCTTGGAGGTGAAGGGGAGATTTGATATGGGTCTATAGCTGGACAGTTGAGAGGGGTCAAGGTCAGGTTTTTTAATCAGGGGTTAATAACTGCTAATTTAAGTGATTTAGGTATATAGCTAGCACTAAGGGAAGAAGTGATTATATTTAAAAGTGGTTCAATTACTCCAGGACAAATCTGTTTAAAGAAACATGTAGGTACAGGATCTAGTATGCAAGTTGATGAATTCGCTGAAGAGATTAATGAAGCTAGTTCGGTCTCTCTAAGGTGAAAACATTCTAAACATTGATCTGATATTGCTATATTATTATCTACAGGGTTCGATATAATACTGTCTGGTTTTAATCTAATAGCCTGAATTTTAATATTTTCAACTTTACCAATGAAAAACACCATGAAATCTTCTCTGCTATGTAATGATTGAGTGCTTCTTTCTGTAGTGGTTTTATTCCTAGTTAATTTTGCTACTGTGTTGAACAGAAATCTAGAATTGTTTTTGTTATCTCCTATTAAGGTGGTGAGAGAGAGACTTTTCTAGCATCACTAAGATATTTTCTATCGTTCAGCAGACTCTTCTTCCATGCTGTTTGAAATATTACCAATTTGCTTTGACGCCATTTACGTTCTAATTGTCGAGTGGTCCGTTTTAAGGTACGCATTTTATCGTTATACCAGGGTGCTAGATTTTTCTCTCCAATTAATTTTCTTTTGAGTGGAGCCACCCTATCTAGCGTGTAGCGGAGTGTTGACTCTAAGCATTCAGTCATCTGATCGAGTTCTATCGGATAAGACGGTGATCCAAATCTAATTGATGTCTCTGGGAGGCTGTTTATGAAGCTAGATGCAGTAGCTGATGTGAAAGTATGTTTTATGCGGTAGGAAGGCGAGGTGGAAATATTATGATCAATACATATTATGAACGAGATAAGATAATGGTCTGAGACAACTTCAGACTGTGGAAATATGACAATATTTTCTATATTTAATCTGTATGTTAGTATGAGCTCAAGAGTGTGAGCACTATTATGAGTAGGTCCCATTACGTTCTGATTAATCCCTACTGAATCTAAGATGGACACAACCGCTGTGCAAAGAGGGTCTTCTGGGTTATCAAAGGGGATATTAAAATCACAGACGATTAATGCTTTACCTACAGAAACAACCAGGTTTGAGATAAAGTCTGCAAATTCACTAAGAAATTCAGTATATGGTCCTGGGGGTCTGTAAATAATAGAGGAATTGACTTATTTTTTTGTGGCTACATAAGTTATACTGGTATAAAGAATTACAAAAGAATTAAATTTATGACTAGGTTTTTGTGTGATGCCTAGATTTTGACTATGGATGAGACCAAACCTCCTCCTCTACCAGTTGAACTAGGCTGATGTACATAACTGTATCCAGGAGGACTGGCTTCATTTAATGCTATGTACTCGTTTGGTTTAATCCAACTTTCCGTTAAACACATTAAATTACATTACTGATCAGTAATGATTTCGTTAACAATAAGAGCCTTAGACACAAGAGATCTAAGGTTTAATAGTCCTAGCTTCAGATTAAAGGTGCTGGATGTGCATTCAGTATGATCTAATTTTAGGGATGCACCCAATGTTCGGCAACCGAAATTATAAGTGAAAACACCGAATAAATTTGACCGAACAATGACGTGTTTGATGGCGTGCCAAATAGCCCAGCAACCAGAGTGAGATGCGCAAATTTAGCACGTTCGGAGCAATCAGGGGGCATGCGCATGCACGAGCTACGTGCACGAGCGCATGCTCTTCAGATGTTGACAACCGTGACATTGTTTACTGTCAACACATGCGTTTGTTTTGTTTCTGTTCCGGAGTATTCCGTCACGTCGCGAGACGTAAGGGAGTAGAGTATAGAGTAGGGAGCAGGTAAAGACGTATTTATTTAAGGGAACATAACATTAACAACGTACCTAACTATACTATATGTACTATAATACTTCGCAAGGTGTACAGGGACGCGAGCGGTATACATCCCCAATATAATCAGCCATATATAACCGAATAGAACCATTTTTTGCACTCTTGTCAATGCACTTTTAATGCACTTTTTTGTTGTAGGCTACAGAGTGCTCCATTCTTTCAGCAGTCAGTTATAGGCCTAACATAGGCTATTCAAGGGGGGCTCAAAGATGACCACATAAAAATATTTTTATTTTACTCATTTATTTATTTAAAGTTATACTGTGCTTTGTTGGTAGCCTATGCTAGCTGGAATGAAAAAAAAATGTTCAGTGTTAAATAAATATTTTGAAATTGTAGATTTTGTAATTGATTTTTTCTTTGAAAAGCAAGACAAAATAGTAAAAAGCACATTTTGACTATTTAATTTATGCAGTAGTGAAAAAATGGTAAAATAAATGGAAAAAACGTGTTCAGTATTCGGCCATTGGCCAGGTTTTTCATTATATTCGGTTCGACCAAGAATTTTCATTTTGGTGCATACCCATCTAATTTTTTGTTAATTTTGTTAATTTTTTGTTAATAAAACAAACATTACGAAATGTTCTATGTATTTGTATAGCTTGGGGAACAGACAGTTTTGTACTACAAGTGTTGAACTATTAAGTGAACCTTGCTTATGATGAACGTTGTTGTTGTAGGAAGATGTACTTACGGTAGGCAGTCACTTGGTGTGTAGCACCTTCGAGATGTTGTCTGACAGCAGTTCCGCTCCGAGGCTGCTGGGGTGCAGGCCATCAGGACGAAACAACCTAGGATGCTCCCAGAACAGATTCCAGTTATTAACTAAAAGCAGATTCTGTTCATTACACCAGTGGTTTTCAAAGTGGGGGCCGCCAGAGGGGCCTCAACAATTTGGTGTGAAAAATAAATAATACATGATATACATACATATATACATATACATATATATATATATATATATATATATATATATATATATATATATATATATATATATATATATACACACACACACACACACACACACACACACACACATATACATACATATACATACATACACACATATATATATATATATATATATATATATATATATATATATATATATATATATATATATATATATTATATAATGTGCATGCATTACTATAACATGTTATTTGTACCAATATTAAAATCACATTTGATATACCTAACTTTCTAATTGCTAAACAGACAAAACATCAACGTTAAAAAGGGGGATATATTCAGAAGTCTGTATTTTTAATGTGTTTTAAAAACATATTGCAGAAGGGGGGCCTCGATCAAATGTTAATCCGATTTGGGGAGCATTGATCTGGAAATGTTTGGGAACCCCTGCATTACACCAAGAAACTAACCAGTCATTCAAAGCAAGAAGTCTACTGAACTTTTCAGCTCCACGTCTGTATGAGGGAAGAGGTCCAGAGACAATGATCTATATGGTGGGTGATCTGCCTCGTACCGTTTCGATCAGGCTGGCGAAGTCCCTCTTCAGAACCTCTGTCTGCCGCAGCCTGATGCACGCTCTAATGCGCTCGTCCTTCTTCAGGATCCCGGGTACCTGCACAGCGACGTCAAGGACACGAGCACCAGAAAAACAATGTGTGTACACCATACCCTTTGTTGAAGCTATGTGGACGTTTCGCACAATGGAGTCCACGATGATCACAGCGTCTGGTCTGATCTGACGGAGAGGGGTGAAGCGGTTCCTGGTTGGGATCTCGAAAAGTCCTTGTGTGGGGTATGGCTCTCGCCTTTTGCTGCTGGTGCACCCAAGGTCCGTGGTGTGTCGGCGCCGGTGTGACGGAGACCTCGGCTGGAAAAGTCTTGGGTGCACAGTCCCTACACAGAGAAACACACGGTGTAGAGGGGCTGGGAGTGGTAATACCACGCTGCATGCTTACCTTGGATACGTAGGCAGAAGCACAAGATGTTTCTAGCGCGGTTCTTCGCTCAAGCAGCTGGGCCTGCTTGTCGAGTAGCTCACGGATCCGTTTCTCCACATCTTCCAGTTCCAGCAGCACCATGTGCACCTCGAGCGGGTCCTCATCTGCACTCAAAAGCGGAGAAACAACAGACATATTTGCTTTAAAAAACAGCGGTAAATGAGATAAATGTGAAATGTAAACAAGGCTAGCGATAAGGTGATGCTAGCGGGCTAAGAGCTAGTCGCGGATGTTTGTAAGAACCGATAAAACTTAGCGACAGCGCAACGTTACGGGTGTTTTATCTAAAGTGGTATCAGTGATATTTGTAAACGTTGTAAAGGTAAAAAAAAAAAAAGTAAAATAATTTTAAAGTATAGAGATTAGAAGAAATTAGCACCAGCTCGAGGGACACTGCTTCCTGCGACATGTTGTGGATAAAAATGACATGAAATAAACATGAGGGAGACCTAGTATGAGTAATATGTAATTTTATTGATAATTCACAGGACTGGTGGGTGCGTAATCTTGAGGAGAGCGGTAGGGGGAAGAAAATGGGGTGTGTCCTGGGGACATGGGATAGTCAGCAAAGGTGAAATAAGGAGACCACTGAGAGTAGGGCGGACTGACAGGTGAGAAGAGGGAAGAATGGTCAGATTCAAATCCAGCGCCTCCAGTAAAGGAGAGAAGGAAAAATGACGACGGGCACCTAGACACACAGAAGTGGTATTAGGCGGATATTGACGAATTGGATTCACACTTTAAGAGTAACACACTATGGTTTATTAGTCAAAAAGTCAAAAAGAAGTATAAGAGCTGAGGAGTGCAAACACACATACACACACTCTCGTACAGTCAAGGGCGGGCATGTAGACATACACACACACACTCTCTCTCTCTGTCTCTCTCTCTCTCTCACACACACACACACACACACAATTATAACTTTATAAGAATAATAAAAAGGAGTATTAAGATATTATAAGGGTAATATCTTATAATAATAAAATATAAAAAATAAAGAGTAGTAGGATATGTAGGATAGTAGAAGGGTAATATAATGATATTATGAAGTAGGAAGTACAGTAAACCATTTTGCAAGCAGTATAACTATATATAAAATAGAGATATAGAGCAAATATGAAAATAAATTATAAACCAGAAATACAGAGAAATGTAACTTAATCATAATTCAGATGGTGATTCTTGTCTTGCAAGGAAGGCCTTAATTTTAAGAGAAAACCATGAGGAGCCATTTATAAGGGTAGCTGAGTCAAGCTGCCCCCCCGCAAGATAATAGTGAGACCAAGGTCACTCTAAATTGTTTTGTCTCTCCACTTTTGAAGCTAATGGTAAATTGAAAAACCCTTTTCTAGAACATAATAGTAAATTGAAAAGCCCTTTTTTAGAGCCTCTTTTTTAACCCTATTGGTATTGATATATAGTCTTTTTGAAACATATTGGTTATCTACTGTGTAAATACAGTATAAATACTGGAGCTTAAGCTCAGGGTGTCAGATCACTTCTGAGAATTCTCATCGGTGTGGATCTCATGTGGTGGAACGGAACCAATAAATCTGGACCCTTGCTTCTTCTCACTCACAGCTGGTGTCTTTTTTTCTATCTCCAACTGGGTTCAGAGGTAGATGTGAGTATTTGCTTCTATGTTGAATTTTAAGTGTTTTTGGGTAATAGGCTAAATTTGAGCCAGCAGACACCAAATTCAGACCAGCGACACATTCAGATCCTCTAACTCCCTGAGAGTTTTGAGAGGCCGTAGTAAGAGCTGCAATATGAACAAACTATTTATCAAAAACAGAATACATCTTTATGTGACAAATTGTCATGCATCTGACCTATGAATATTCACAAAAAGAGCACAAAGTAGTCACACAGAACGCACAGGGGTGGACAGCAGGAACGAGTCCATCTCTGTGAAAACTCCACTGCCATCTAGGCCATTGAATGTCTGGTTATCCTGTGGAGTAGGGTGAATGTCCACCTCATTCATAAAAGACATACATATCAGAAAACAGTAAACTTTCAATCTCAATGGTTAATATTTAAACAAGAGCTGAGAAAGACTGTGGAAAGGTATTTTTGGTATTTTTTAATGAGACTCACCCTCTTTAGTACGTGTATAGTACTGGAAACTCATGAAAAACAGTTTTGCTGAATTATACCCCTCAGAATTAACAGTGAGGCACACAGCAATAAAGTGAAGAGCTGATTTAATGTTTTTGCTAAGAAAACCTTCTCTGTTAAACGGTTAAAACGCTCATTCTGATGACAAAACTTCTTAACAAGTCACATAAAACACTTCTCTCAAAAAGCGGCAGCAGTAACGTGCGTGCTCGTAGCACCTGAGGTAAGAGACAGCGCCATCTTGTGTAACTATCCGCCATCTTCTGTAACTAACCGACTGAACTTCAGCTAGCAGTAAGATAGTGTTAATATGTTCACTGAGAACTTTAAAAAGCATACAAAAAAATATCTTACAACTTCAGACAAAATGCTGTGATTTAAAGTCGAAATGTCCATTTTAAGCTCATGTTAGCTAAAATTCATGCTGTGCTAAACTAATCTGTTCTGTAGCATGTTAGCTAGAAAGCTAACATTTTTGTGGGGAAATGGGTGTAAAAATAAAAACAAATGTCCACAGGAAGAAGTAAACCTTGAGCCTTGAACTTTAACATGTTAGATTTTACTCACAGAAGTATCTACTCTCTACATCACAGCTTAAATAATTTTCGGTAGATTTAATCTTAGGGCTAACCGCTAGTTAGCCGTCTTCTCTTTACACTGTATAGCTGAAGTGCTGTTTAACGATTTAATTTAATTAAACTACATAACAGATTTATAACTATGTGTAAAGATAAGGAGAAAAAAAACATTACTTGCCTTGAGTTGGTGTCCAGCTGTGAGCTGTGGCTCCGGCTCCACTCCGATAAAGCTGTGAGAGAGAGAATGAACTCCAGTGGGAAGATGTTGTTGAAGATGTTGAAGGGGCAACTCTCAGCTACTCACCTACACATTTATTAAACGCGATTTCGACCACATATTAGCAACGAAGGGATTGCGACTTCAGAATCTTTTATTCAAGTATATAAAATAAACAACATTTTTACACGTCATGGAAATGCCTAGAGTATAATCTATTTAACAATCCATTAATATATAACATAAACATACCAGTTCAGGATATAGCCTATACAATGAAATCCAAAAATGGTTTAGGGACAATATCTGCACATGAGCGTGCTTAGCTTCGTATGTTTTGGTTTCGTATGTGCAGTTTCATATGCAAGAGATTTCGTATTCCCGTAAAAAATGAAATAAAAATAAATCTTAGTGAACAATGAACAATCACATCTAGATATATTTCTTTGAAATTGCACAGCAGTAACTTCATTAATCAGTTTTTTTTTTTTTCGCATAATTTCAAAGTAATATATAGTTTCAAGAATGTTAACATTGTTCAAGCTTCTTTTCTACGTCGATGATTTTTTTCGTCATGATCAATCCTCTTTTCAACTAACTGTAGGTTTCATTTAAACGGCGGGGGTTCGCTTGAAAGTGCGTTTGTGTTTGCTGGGCAATTACAATCAAGTAAAGCGATAAATAAAATTTACACAATAGCTAGTAATCTGACATCAGATCCAGTTGTGATTGGCCATCCAGGGGGGATGTTCTGTGGTTCCGTTTTATTTTAATTTAAATTTTGCATTGTACATGTCATGTTGGAAAAATAAAAGAGTTGCACAAAAAGCATCCAAGCTGAACTACATCGCCCAAAACCATGTGACAAAATGTGTTATGGTCTGATGAGACCAATTCCAAAAGGTATAATAATTTAATAATTTAATAATTCGAAAAGGTTTGTTTGGTCCAAAAAAAAAGAGCACACCACCAAAAAAAAACAAAAACCATACAGGGCTGCTTTTCTTCAGCCAAAACTGGGGATTGTATCAAGGTGGAGGGAATAATAAGGAATCACAAATATCTGTCAATTTTAGTGCAAAACCTTCAGGTGTCTGCTAGTAAGCTGAAGATTAAAAGGAATTTCACCCTTAACCAAAAGAAGATCAATGTTTTTGAATGGCCTAGCCAGAGTCCAGAAATGAATCCAACTAAAAATCTGTGGGATGACCTGAAGCAGGCTGTGGACAGGAGATACTCTTACAATTTGATGGATCTGAAATGTTTTTGCAAGAAAGAGTGGGAAAATATTGCCAAGTCAAGATGTGCCACACCGATAGACTCTTCCCAAAAACACTGAGTGGTGTAATAAAATCAAAAGGTGCTTCACAATAAAGTATTAGTTTAGGGGTGTGCACACTTATGCACCTAGGTTATTGTAAGTGTTTTATTTTTCTGTTTTCCCTATAAATGTTTGATTGCTTTTCACTTATTTTTTTATATGTTATAATCTCATATTGAGGGTGGAAAAAGTTCTGACATGATTTATCTTTCTGTAGTATAATTTTTTTTTTACTTCACAAAAACTTGCCATTTTAACAGGTGTGTAGACTTCCTCAGGTGACAACCAAAAAACAGATTTCAATATGTAGTCATTTCCAAAAAGTAAACCAACATTCAGAAACCAGGTGGGAAAAATATGTACAACCTATTATTCAGTAACATGCAGAACCACCTTTAGCAACAGTAACATTTTCTTAAAATTATTGAAGGAGTTTATCAGTATCTCACATTGTTTTAGAGAAATTCTGACCCACTCTTCTTTACAATTCTGCTTCAGTTAATTTCTTTGAGGGCATTAGTTTATGCACAGCTCTCTTAAGATCCCACAGTAGCATCTCAAAGGAGGGTGCACTTTCTTATTACCATGACTATATGTTGAGGGCCGGACCTGACAATGGGTTGGGAATTGTCATCTAGTTTATAATATAAATGCAAATGAACACAGAGCATGTACTTATATTTGATTATAGATTTATAATTCTTTCCTGCATTGTAAGGCATGTTAACATTCTTAATTATAATGACTTCTTGAATACCCTGCTTTTTTGTAATGTATAGGTGTTGGGAGGTCCTACAGTTCAAGTCCGTCTACTAGCAGTGGTCATGGGGCCCTCCTTGACCGCCTCTAGTTTGATAGTGTTCAGTGTGGCATGTGCAAAGTGGCTACACTGCAGCTGCTCAACCCTGAGCCAGTGCCCTGTAAATGGAGCATTAAAGAGGAGGAGTAGCTCAAGAGGAAGGTGAAGGTACTTTGTGAAAATGGCTATGGCTCATGTAGTGTGTACATGTCATGTGTACAATCTGCAAGTTGCTATGGACACACACACACACACACACACACACACACACACACACACACACACACACACACACACACACACACACACACACACACACACACACACATGAGACCTGCATTTGTGATGTATATAATTTTAGTGTTTAGCCTCACTGGTGGGCTAGCCTTGTGAGTTACTTCACGAGCCACAGGTAATATGAGAAATTTAGATGTATACTTCCATGCTAGTGTAAACGTAGCAAATGCGGCAGCATGAGAGTTATGTTTAGTCAGTTATAATAAAAATATAACTCGATTGTTGGTGCATTTCTGACAGTGACATTCAATTTGTTTTTATGCAAATCCATTCAACGACAGTAGCATAGTTTAGCACCTCCTCATGTGCTTATTAGTATTAGTTATTTATTTAATGACACTTTTTAATACTTTTAAATTTTACGTTATGGAAAATTCCAACTCTCTAATGTGTAAGGCATCCATATCTGATTTCATGATAGCTAGCACTTTGGTCCATATAATACAAACAAAGTTTATAACATCAACAAAATAGAATATGAATTCAACATGATTACATTAAAGTAATACATTTTTTGGTCCATCCATCCCTGCACCAGCTGAGGTCTGTGCACGCCACGACTCAGTGAAGTGCACAAGAAGGCAGAGAATGTATTTATTGTCATTAGTGTACCATTAAAATATTGACATGAAATCTGTAACAATGGCCACAAAAACAAATGCACCAACACCTTATATTGTGTTTGTATTATGAGAATCAAAAATCTCTCTGAAAGATTTGTATCATTAATATTATGATATACTGGGAATGATAAACATTGCACAAAAGCAAAACCTTATTTCCAGATGTGCATTTTCCCTTGAAATAACTTTGTTTCCCTTTTTAAAATTCCAAGTGAAAAATTCTGTATGTAAATCTGAGAAAACTGTATTTCAATGTTGTACCAATTAAGTACAGAGGGCATATATAAATAAATAAAACTAACCACATTAATATGTTTTGTTTTCTTGGTTATGTGTCAAAACTGAAAAGCACATCCCACTTCATCTGAGACAGGATGTTCGTTTAGAGAAGCTGAATTCACTTACCTTTGAGATGTTGCCATCCAGTGGTCTACTGTATCCTGGTGACAGGGTCAACATCCAGGTCAAATTCAGTCCAGCAGAAGGGGTAAGAATTACTAGCTGTTGGTGTTTGATCCAGAGAGACACATAGTTTGTATATATTATAACCTTATTTTTGACAGGTCTAGGTCAAAGGTCAAAAAGATACATATTCTTCCTCTCTATATCTAGGTCAAAGGTCATGATCATAAAATATATTTATAGTTATGTTAAATCGGGATCACATACATTCCTGACACAAACGTTACCATACATGGTGTGGCCATGTATATTCCAGACACCCACACATGTTGCACACATGTTCTTTCTTTTCACATAGAATATGAAACA
This sequence comes from Ictalurus punctatus, assembly GCF_001660625.3. Taxonomy (NCBI): domain Eukaryota; kingdom Metazoa; phylum Chordata; class Actinopteri; order Siluriformes; family Ictaluridae; genus Ictalurus; species Ictalurus punctatus. Next base: position 20,396,687 of record NC_071284.1, read on the forward strand.
CTCTGAGGCAGGTCATAAAAAATATATAGTTATGTTAAATCGGGTTCCCATACATTCCAGACACAAATGTTACCATACATGGTATGGCCATGTGTATTACACACACACACACATCCAAACAAAAATATGACTCACACAAACACACTTTATTTTCACATTATTTAAAAGGAATTTAAGTGTTATGTACTAAATTACCATAATTATGAACACAAGTTGTTAAGTTGACAATCATTTTTAAAATTACGTTTCTCCATTTAGATTGTCTGCAGTAGAATGCAGTCTTTTAAACCAGGAAAAATGACTGCCTTTAAGTTGTATAACAATAGTAAGTAAAATCCAGTGTGATTTACATTACAAATCTCATACGTAACATCTCTGCAGGATTTATAGACGTTAAAGCACTAAATGAAATGAGCAATATAGACAAAAAAGAAACACTCTGTGTCTACTACTTTGATCTCTCTCATAGAACTATCCACAGTCCAAAGGCTGTGGAGCTAGAAGGCTGCGTGTGCGAATGACAAAAGATTTAAAAAATAAAATAAAAAAATGTATCAATACATGAAATTAGATTACACAATGTAGTTGAGGTTTACATGAATAAGCAGAAATGTAATCATGCTTATCTTTCCTATAGCACAAATGAAAAGCCCTCTCTAGATGAGCAGATTTGTCAAATGAAACTTTTTCCTTCTTATCCACTGCTATGGTAAACTAAACAGTAGATATTCAAATTACACTGCTAAATATGACTAGCATTAGCTATGTGTAGTAGTGCAAACCAGTCCATCAAATGTATTAGCAGGTGTAGCCTATACACGAGTCCACTATTGGTCATATCACAATTGAGAACATGCCCCAAATTCATTGCTTTAGTAGAAATTAATTGTAAGTGAAATGATACTCACATTGTAATGTCCTTAGTATTTGTTCAGTCTACAGGTCCTCTAACACTCTGTTAAATGAATAAATGTAAATGTACTACAATGTAAATTTTGTTTTAAATCAATTAATGCAGAAATTACACACAATATTAAGTTGATGTAATTATCAACATTATTATGTCAACACAACTCATCAAAATAATGTGTACAACTTTAAATATTTAATTAATTCAATAAATTAGAATTTTTATCTTGCAACCACACATTAAATTTAGATTGTGGGGGTTTGTTTTGTATAGCTCTGCTGTTAGAAAATACATGATGGCTGAATGTGAACATAAATGAGCAGAATGTAAGCTTGTGAAATAAATGAAACTTTATTGATTGAACTTTTGAGAAAATGGCATGACTTTGAAAAAAAAAATACTGAAATTAATACTCTAAAACATTGATATACCCGAAGAAAGGTAAAAAAAAAAAAAAAAAAAAAAAAAGTTTTTACATACCTTCTAAATAGGTCCCTTTAGGAGGTAAATGTTTTAAAGACAGTGTTTTATAAGAAACGTGCGTATTACATGCCTTCTAAGCCTAACCCTTTAGGATGTAAAATGTTTAAAGTGTTGCTTAAAAGAATCGAGAGTTTTGTTTAAACTAGAAGACACATTTTTCGGGCGATGTCTTGTAGGCCTATACACACTGTCCTACACATGTGTTTTCCCGGGGTGACAGTTCTGTAGATAGTGTAAATTTTACATTTATGAGCTCTGGTGACAGTGTCTGAAGTGTGTGTGGGTGTGCGTGCATGCGTGCGTGGGTGAGAGAGAGAGAGAGAGAGAGAGAGAGAGAGAGAGAGAGAGAGAGAGAGAGAGAGAGAGAGAGAGAGAGTCATGTGTTTCCTGGGGGTTTGCTGACCAGAATGCTTACAGTGTGTTTATGTTAATGAATTAAGGGACGAGTCGTGTGTTTCAGCGTTTTACAATCCCTACCAATGTGTACATTTGTGGTTTAAGTGAATCTTTGTTTCTGAAATTAATTCTGTGGTAATTATCAGTTTGTGTAACTAATCTATCAGAAAATACTAGACCTGGTGACTGAATGTGGTAGATGTATTACAGTTTTGGACATGTTATGCATGTGTAGCTCCCTATGTGTATGATCTATGTGTAATCCTTCTGTCAAGAAATGAACAGACTGAGGTTTGTGAAATAATTGAACTATTTTTTGGCTACGTTGTTGAGTAAAACATTGTGATGTGTAAAACATTTCTACAGTCCTTCAAGGCTCAAGGTTTACAGCATCTGTCCCACACGTATTTAATCTGTATTACGAGTACAAGTTAGAGGAGGAGAAAATGTAGATTTACTGTTCATTGGAACTTTATTGTTTATTTAGATCTGTCTTGATTCATTTTCATATTCCAATTTTTTTTTTATATACATTTTATTATTTTTTATGATGTACCTTAGAACAAAAACAATGAACCTTTCTCAAAGAAATTCCTAAATCCTCTGACCAAGTATATGGCTGTACCATCTGTCTATTAAATAAATGCCAGTCCTTCAGGCTGAAAAAGAAGGATCAAAATATAATACCAGTAGTTTGGCACTGTGACTCAAAAAGTTGTTTTATATCTGACATCTGAAAGCTAACTACTGTCCCCAACTGCTGTACAATACTGATAATGCTCTTACAGTTAAGAGGGCTGAATGGCAGACCTTGTTAAATAATATTTTATGTTTCTTCCTCATAATGTGTTATATTTTATAAATATGTTCTTATATATCTTATATTACTTTTTGCCTTTTCTTATACGTTGAAATGGGAGAAGAGGGGATCAATGCTGGTGCGAAGGTGATCCTGCACAAGGACATGCCTTTGTAACTGTAAGTGACAAGTCAACTTAATCCTTCACATGGAATTCTTAAGGTGCCATAAGTTTCTGATACTCTATGGGTCATGCTGAAGTTTGAACAAAATGGTTTGACTTAATATCTGCAGCAGTAGTGTACAAGTCATTTCTTCCTAATTTGTTTATTAACTTTTATTGTATGCCTAAATGCAATAAAAGTTATTTGCAAGGTTCAGATGCTCCTAAACAAATTATTATAAAGTATGAGTTGGTAACTGATCAACAAAGACTATCATTTCTAATATAATGCATTAAATATAGACCACTATTTTCACTGAAATATTTCAGAGATTTTTTTTTTACACTAGTTTACACTAAATGTCTAATATTCTGTTCTGTTGGAAATATGCCTGAACTGTTACCCCCCCCCCGAACCCCCAGATCAAGAGTGAGTAAAGACAGACTGGTGATCTGATCTATATTATATATACACGTGTACCTTAGATAATGCCTTAGATAATGATAATTGTATACTCTTTCCATACCATCGTGATCTTTGCCTGACGAAGCCATACACAAAACATATTTGACATTTGGGGCCTAATTCTAAAATCACTAGATACCAAATGCACAACCGTTTTGTCTTGCTGCCATCACAAAATAAAAATGTTTAAACCTTAAGTAACGTAGTCACGGAGTGTGTATATATTTCACACTACATGAAGTTTGGGGATCCTTATAGACTGTGGAACAGAAATGTACTCAGTGTGTCTCCACCGTTTTATTTCATATTGGAGTACAACCATTTTTCTTTTTTTACCATTAAGGATGAAACACTTGTTTCTTTTAAAACACCATCCTTAAATGTTTTTCTATCTCCTAACTAAACCCTCAGACTTAAGACACGATCTTTGGAGTTGTTGACGCCCTGCTCAGGGTTAAACAACAACGTCTTTACATTACCTTCATTAATAAATTGTCAAACTAACCTCTTGGTTTTGTGGTTTTTTTTTTTTTTTTTTTGGAGCAAAAGTCAGGTCCTCTCTCATTTCAACAGGTCCTCTTGTTGGTGAATACACAGCAATCTTCTAAGGGTATTAGGATTTCTCGGAGCAGACATTGTAACAGATAGTTGCAGAGTTTCTTTTGTGTTTTAACTACAACGTCTTAACCAGTATTTTGACAGTGAGACACACGACTCCCTTTAATTCGTTAACAAACACATTTGTAAGAATTCTGGTCAGCAAAACCCCCAAAAGAACGTGTGTGTGTGTGTGTGTGTGTGTGTGTGTGTGTGTCTCTCTCTCTCTCTCTCTCTCTCACCCACCCCCACGGTCACCAGAGGTCATAAATGTATACTGCTGGGACATGGGATGTCAAAGCATAGACAAAAGCTTATGTATTTAGCGACAGTTCTGTGTAAGTATCCTCGTTGGCGAACCATTTTCTAAATCTTGTTTATAGTTTAAACAAAATGCACGATTCTTTTAAAACACCATCTTTAAAAAAGGTTTTTTCACCCTTAAAATAACCTGGTTAGAAGGTAGGATATGTAATACATCTTTTCATTTTCTTCAGACATATTGTCACTTCAGTCTCCACAACGAATAACACCGATGGTTTTGACCTTTCTTTCAGTAAAAGAGAACAACGACATCATACAGCCTTGAAGGACTGTAGAAATGTTTTACACATCACAATGTTTTTCTCAACAACGTAGCCAATAAATAGTTCAATTATTTCACAAACCTCAGTCTGTTCATTTCTTGACAGAAGGATTACACATAGATCATACACATAGGGAGCTACACATGCATAACATGTCCAAAATTGTAATACATCTACCACATTCAGTCACCAGGTCTAGTATTTTCTGATAGATTAGTTACACAAACTGATAATTACCACAGAATTAATTTCAGAAACAAAGATTCACTTAAACCACAAATGTACACATTGGTAGGGATCGTAAAACGCTGAAACACACGACTCGTCCCTTAATTCATTAACATAAACACACTGTAAGCATTCTGGTCAGCAAACCCCCAGGAAACACATAACTCTCTCTCTCTCTCTCTCTCTCTCTCTCTCTCTCTCTCTCACCCACGCACGCATGCACGCACACCCACACACACTTCAGACACTGTCACCAGAGCTCATAAATGTAAAATTTACACTATCTACAGAACTGTCACCCCGGGAAAACACATGTGTAGGACAGTGTGTATAGGCCTACAAGACATCGCCCGAAAAATGTGTCTTCTAGTTTAAACAAAACTCTCGATTCTTTTAAGCAACACTTTAAACATTTTACATCCTAAAGGGTTAGGCTTAGAAGGCATGTAATACGCACGTTTCTTATAAAACACTGTCTTTAAAACATTTACCTCCTAAAGGGACCTATTTAGAAGGTATGTAAAAACTTTTTTTTTTTTTTTTTTTTTTTTACCTTTCTTCGGGTATATCAATGTTTTAGAGTATTAATTTCAGTATTTTTTTTTTCAAAGTCATGCCATTTTCTCAAAAGTTCAATCAATAAAGTTTCATTTATTTCACAAGCTTACATTCTGCTCATTTATGTTCACATTCAGCCATCATGTATTTTCTAACAGCAGAGCTATACAAAACAAACCCCCACAATCTAAATTTAATGAGTGGTTGCAAGATAAAAATTCTAATTTATTGAATTAATTAAATATTTAAAGTTGTACACATTATTTTGATGAGTTGTGTTGACATAATAATGTTGATAATTACATCAACTTAATATTGTGTGTAATTTCTGCATTAATTGATTTAAAACAAAATTTACATTGTAGTACATTTACATTTATTCATTTAACAGAGTGTTAGAGGACCTGTAGACTGAACAAATACTAAGGACATTACAATGTGAGTATCATTTCACTTACAATTAATTTCTACTAAAGCAATGAATTTGGGGCATGTTCTCAATTGTGATATGACCAATAGTGGACTCGTGTATAGGCTACACCTGCTAATACATTTGATGGACTGGTTTGCACTACTACACATAGCTAATGCTAGTCATATTTAGCAGTGTAATTTGAATATCTACTGTTTAGTTTACCATAGCAGTGGATAAGAAGGAAAAAGTTTCATTTGACAAATCTGCTCATCTAGAGAGGGCTTTTCATTTGTGCTATAGGAAAGATAAGCATGATTACATTTCTGCTTATTCATGTAAACCTCAACTACATTGTGTAATCTAATTTCATGTATTGATACATTTTTTTATTTTATTTTTTAAATCTTTTGTCATTCGCACACGCAGCCTTCTAGCTCCACAGCCTTTGGACTGTGGATAGTTCTATGAGAGAGATCAAAGTAGTAGACACAGAGTGTTTCTTTTTTGTCTATATTGCTCATTTCATTTAGTGCTTTAACGTCTATAAATCCTGCAGAGATGTTACGTATGAGATTTGTAATGTAAATCACACTGGATTTTACTTACTATTGTTATACAACTTAAAGGCAGTCATTTTTCCTGGTTTAAAAGACTGCATTCTACTGCAGACAATCTAAATGGAGAAACGTAATTTTAAAAATGATTGTCAACTTAACAACTTGTGTTCATAATTATGGTAATTTAGTACATAACACTTAAATTCCTTTTAAATAATGTGAAAATAAAGTGTGTTTGTGTGAGTCATATTTTTGTTTGGATGTGTGTGTGTGTGTAATACACATGGCCATACCATGTATGGTAACATTTGTGTCTGGAATGTATGGGAACCCGATTTAACATAACTATATATTTTTTATGATCTACCTCAGAGTGTTAGAAAGAACATGTGTGCAACGTGTGTGTGTTTATCCGTAACGGATGGGAACCTACATGGCCATTCCATGTATAGTAACATTTGTGTCAGTAATGGATGGGAACCCGATTTAACATAACTAGTAACGTTTGTGTCAGGAATGTATGTGATCCGGATTTAACATAACTATATATATTTTTATGACCTACCTCAGAGTGTCAGAAAGAACATGTGTGCAACGTGTGTGTGTGTGGAATATACATGGCCGTACCATCTTTGGTAACGTTTGTGTCAGGAATGCATGTGATCCAGATTTAACATAACTATATATATTTTTATGACCTGCCTCAGAGTGTTTCATATTCTATGTGAAAAGAAAGAACATGTGTGCAACGTGTGTGGGTGTCTGGAATATACATGGTCACACCATGTATGGTAACGTTTGTGTCAGGAATGTATGTGATCCCGATTTAACATAACTATAAATATATTTTATGATCATGACCTTTGACCTAGATATAGAGATTAAGAATATGTATCTTTTTGACCTTTGACCTAGACCTGTCAAAAATAAGGTTACAATATATACAAACTATTTCTCTCTATCCAGCAACCATAATTTTTCTTCTCCATATGATTTGGCTTCTAGAAGTATACAAACAGGACTTGTGCTCCCAAACTTTTCAATAAAACCTACATGATGCAAATTGCAAACATGATTCTGGAGAGTTGTGCAAACATGATTCTGGAGAGTTAATGCAGAACTTAAAGGCTGGTAGTACTTATCTTTCCCCCTTGTCAGGGCTAAGCATTAAAAAGTGATGGGTTCTCACACACTCATGTGCATACCTTTATGTCTAGCAACATCAGGAGTAGCGGAAACGGACATGGCACAGACACAGACTCAAATACTACTAATTTATGGTTTAGATAGATAATTAGCCTAGAATTTTGCTAAGGTTGTAAAGAATACTGTGACAGCAAAGTAATATTTAAATTAGGGCTTGTGGAGTAACAAAGAGGGATAAACCAGAACAAAGTATTCCTTTCAATAAAAACTTCACTCTATGAGCAAACAAACTCATTTTATGGAAGTGGTAATTTTAGCTTCAGACAATCTATGTTCCACATGTCTGGAGAATTAACTGGTTTATGCATTTGTGGCCACAGTCATTTCTATGTTGATTTGCGTTATAGTTTATGGTAATTATCTATTTAATTAGCATCCTGGCAGTGGGCTAAAATATCTTTGTACTTACTGGAATTCATGATGACATCACTCTTCACCAGAGACCCTGAACCACTACAAGCTACGACACAGCCCTAAAGCACCAGTGATCCACCACCATACATTACAGCGACTATACAGTGCTATGAAAAAGTTTTTCCCCCATCCTGATTTCTTCTGTTTGTGTGTATATTTCATACTAAATCGGAGATAAAACAAAGGCAAACTGAGTAAACACAAAATACAGTTTTTAAATGATAGTTATTTATTGAAGCAAAAACGTTATCCAGTATCAACTGGGCCTATGTAAAAATGTATCTGCCCCCATAGTTACTAATTCCCCAAATCTATGAAACTGCATTTATAACGGGGTTCAGCTGGACTAGACGCAAGCAGGCCTGATTACTGCAAACCCTGTTCAATCAGATCAACACTTAACACAGCTTGAAGTTGGTTAAAAGGTATTACCCAGTAACACACTATGCCAAAGTTGAAAGAAATTCAAGAAATGATGAAGAAGGTAATTGAAATTTACCATCAGTCTGGGATCTCCAGTTATCTGATGCATTTGGTTGCATTTATTGCTGATAACTGGAGGTGGCACAACCAGAGTTTAAGTTTAAGGGGGCAATTAGGTTTTCACATGGGTGATAAATTTTGGGTAACGTCTTTTTGCTTCAATTAAAAAAAAGAAAATGTATTATAAAAACTGTACTGTGTGTTTACTCAGGTTACCTTTGTTTTATGTTGTATTTCATTTGAAGATCAAAAACTATTTAGTATAAGATATACACAAAAACAGAAGAAATCAGGAGGGGGTCAAATACTTTTTCACAGCACTGTATCCTTTACCTGACAGATTAACAGCCTCTGTCTTCTGTGTTGAAAGCTCTTTGGTTTTCTCCATAGTGATAAATAGCAATGGTATTTTGCATGTGTAATATTGCTACATATATTTTTGAGAGAAAATAAGATTTAACAATAAGTTCTTATGTGTTTTTGTTAGAGGAAAGGGAAAATTAACTTGAGTAGGTGGAGAAATTTAATAATTGTTTAATGTTTACATTATGCAATTATTTATGCTCATACTTTTGATACATGCCAATACTTCTGGATATGACTGTATGTTCTTTGCAGAGAATGTATAAAGAGAGACTGGTGATTGCAGTGGCCCAGAGCACCCAGCAGATCCTACGGTTAGCCCAAGGTCATGGATTGGAGCCACAGCTGGAGTTTTCCACTTCAGAAATTGAGCTGGAGCTTGTGCTGCCCTACAGCAAGACTCCATTACTTAAAAAAAGGCATGTCGAAACTCTAAAGTTTGCTACAACTCATTTGGACAAGTATATGAAATATTGGGAGAGTGTAGTGAGGTCAGATAAGAGCAAAATGTAACTTTTTGGCTGTTATACTTCACACAATATTTGGAGAAGAAATGGCACTGCACATCACCCTTAAAACACTATACCAACAGTGAAGCTTGGAGGTGGAAGCATCATGGTGTGGGGCTGTTTTTCATCGCATGGTACTGGCAGACTTCATATAATTGAAGGAACGATGAATGGAGCCCTTTACCGGGAGATTCTTGAAGAATCTGCTGCCATCCACCCGGATGATGAAGGTGACACATGGATCGATCTTCCAGCTGGACAACGATCCAAAGCATACAGCAAAGGAAATGCTCAATTGGTTTCAGAGAAAAATAATCAAGGTGTTAGAATGGCCCAGTCAATCACCTGACTTGAATTCAATTGAACAAGATTTAAAGACAATATGTTTAGAAGAATGGGCCAAAATCACACCTGAATACTGTGACCGATTAATTTCTTCATACAGGAAGTATCTTTAAGGTTTCTGAACAAAGGCTTCTCCACTAATTATTAAGTAAATTTCAGTTAGCATGTTCAATACTTTTTCCTGTCATTCCACATAACTTTATTTATGGACTTTAATGTTGTGAATTCTTTAAGTTTCTGGATTTCTTAAGTTAATACTGATGTCTGGTGAAAATTTCATGTGAATAGCCTCATTTGAAATATATTTACTAAATTTTTTTTATGTGTCCAATACTTATTTCTCCCCCTGTAGCTTGGCTAGGTCATGTTCTTACTGAGGAGTTGCCTGTAATTCATTAATTTATTTAGCTAACATTGTTCAGCTAACAAATGTGTTTACGCCATCTGGTTGGGCAACACCAAAGCTTTCAGTTCCACAATGTCCATAATGTGGTGATCATAAAATATTACCTCATAAACCACATGCTCTGTAGCTGGATTGACAATGTCAGTTTATTGAACCAGTCAGCTCTTTTCAGACCTTTTCTGTGTTCTATAAACTTAATCCATCTATCTCCTCAGAACCTGCAGTTGATAAAAGGATATGATGCACATAATATATTGCTGCTACCCCCTCAAGCCCCTGGCAAGCCTTTGCCTGCTGAACACCTGGACTACTACAAAGAGCATAGGTCTAGGAAACCTGAACCAGGTATTATATCCTCTTTCATTTAAATTAAAGGATACTAAACAAAATAAGGCAAACACTGAGACCAAATTAGCATGGTTTTATTTGCATAATTTTGTTTCACTCAAAACACATCTTGGTAGTTGTAGTGTGATTTATTTTGAGACAGCTGCACAATTTTGTTTATGCTGACTCATGCTGACAGAGGTTGTTACATTTATGAACAAACTCAGTCAGAGATTGTATATTATACATCATGCTGTATAAAAAAAAGGGGGATCGTTATTTCTAAAAAAAAATGTTCAAGGTTGTTCCAAACCTGGGCAACATCCACATGTCCCTTGTGCTTTAGCTGTACTCTTCCACTCTCTAGCTGAACTCTTCCAGCTGAAGAGTGCCCTCCGGATGGAAGTGCAAAGATTCCTCGGCCTGTCTGGCTGGTACCACCACTTTGTGTCTGGATCCTCCAAGATCGCAGAGCCCTTGAATGATTTGAAGAAGGTCTGGACTCTTAAGTACCAGCAGGCGTTCAATCAGCTTAAAGCATGTTTAACTTCACCTCCAGTTCTAGGCTATCCCAACAAACATCTTCCATTCACGGTCTACACTGATGCGAGTGAGACCGGCCATGGAGCTGTTCTTGCACAGAAAATGGGACCAGACTCTGAACAGGTAATAGCCTATGCAAGCCGAACACTAAATAAAGCTGAAGTGAACTATTCTACAACAGAAAAGGAGTGCCTTGCTGTTGTATGGGCCCTAGAAAAATGGTAATATTACCTATACCAAAAACGGTTCACTGATCACTCAGCCTTACATTGGGTCCTGACTTCCACCAAAACCACTAGTTGTCTTTTAAGATGGGCCCTAAGGATACAGAAATTTGATTTTGTAGGAGAGTACCGTAAGGGTAAGCTTAACGTAGTCGCGGACGCTCTTTCTGCCTTCCTACCACTGCTAGGTGTGTTCTAGTTTCTTCACAAAAGGAAATCGATGACCTCCCTCTGTAGCGTGGTACCTTACTTATGGGGTTTGGGCGCCAGACAGTTCAAATTAACCGTCACTTATAACTTATCATTTGGACATCACTCAGAAGAAAAAAAAACATCAGTAGGCTACTCAATTCTTACAAAATAAGATTATTGCATAAGTAATAATAAACGTAAGAAAATAAAGGTCGTTTCAGTCATAGAAACCGAAATAATGAAAACCAAAAAGTTCCCATACGTGGGATTAATAGACGAACCCATAAGGAAACAAGCCTCTAATCATGAAAGAAAATTTGCACACACAACAGGCAGAAAAAACATTTGACCCCAAAATAATTCTTAACCAAAACAAAAAATTTGTTCACTTTAAAAGCGGCACTTCATTGGCGATGATTCAGGCGTATGGGAGTTCGTGAACCCGAAAGCATCGGAAACCGGCAGTCAGATCCACTTAACACTCGGAGTTCTTTACAGACAGTAACATCCAACGATTTAAGCATACTGGTTCTCCACAAAAGTATTAAAGAAAGGATCTCAAACCTGTGATGTGCCTCCGAATCCTCAAAACTCCGCTCGCTCGTTGATTCACCTTGGCAGAATATTCCCGAAGTGTTCGGCAGCCTCCTGAATCAATATCCACAAGGTTATAATCCACAGTAAGGGCATTAGCATGGTCCTTGGCAAATCATCATCATCATCACCATCACCATCATCATCATCATCATCACCATTACCATCACCATTACCATTACCATCACCATCACCATCACCTGGCTCTCATTTCCGCCTCCCTCTTCCTCTCACCTCGTCACCTGTTCTTTTTATTGCTTCCGAAGACCACACACTTCTCTTCATCTCTCTTTTTTTCTTCTGTTAATTAAAACACCACGGAATTGAACGGACTCCGCCTCTGCGTCACTGTGTAGCTATCCGTTACACCCTGGGCGGCACTACACATTGTGAACTGCAGCCGCGAGTTCGCCGTGGCATAACACCATGGTCCTTTGTTTTGCCTTTGTCACTGGTAAGATGATTGTATATGTGTGTGTAGGTAAGACAGCTTTGGCTGTGAGCTTGGCGCGGTACTACGGTGCTGCGTGTTTGAACATAGACTTAGTAGTGCAAGAGGCTGTCATCTGGAACCATCACTGCAAGCAAGCAGGCCAGAGAGCTGTTTGGAGCCACAATTGAGTCTGTGCCAGTCACAGCAGAATATACTGGTGAATATACACCACCTTCTATTTGTAAATTCATTAGTTTAAAACTAAAGTAAGTCAATTTAGCAACTTTAATTTTGTGGATAGATTAAATTTCTGTGTCTGTGTGTTTTTATCCCCAGCTGTGTTAAATGTGATGACTGTGGCTAGTCCGGCTGAAGGCATTCTCAGTGTTGAGGCATTAGCCAAGCACACTGCTGAGGGTATTCAGGACACTGACTCCAAAGCCCCCACATCCACTATCTCAACAAACAATAAGACCAGCACCGTTGGAGCAAAGAAAAATGATGGCTCTAATCCGACTGCTACAGTGGTAATCATCTTCAAACAATTATTAAAAATACATAATGTATACATCTCTGTAAAAACCTCACCAATTTGAACTTCTGCACTAAGCTACATTTTTATTGAATAGCTACACTGATTTAATTTGTTGGGAATACCATTGGACATGGAATCATAAATTAGTTATTTGTCTTTAACACATTAGACACTTTACTAATATTACTAATGATAAACAATCTCAAATTTATTTTTGAGTTGTGTTTCTCTCCTCTCACATCTCCTTTCACATGTACCCCACCCCTTTCCCTTTTTATCTTGTCAGACAAAGAATATTAACATTAGCCACCATTATTTTTAATGTATAATTTCTTTGCCAAAAAATGTAACAAATTACATTTAATTTGGATGTTATTGTGGTCAAAAATATAAATCAGCACATTGTAAATTAGCCTATATTTGTCTCTCCCATAACTCAGTTGCACTGCTTTATGAAGGCCTTTATTAGATTATTTCTTGCAATCAGTCAAAAAAGAAGTGTGTAGTATTTATATTTTAGCTAATTGGATTGTAACATATTTCCAACTCACTGTATTATACAGTAACATACTGTACTGAATAAGTAAGAATATTGTAATATGTAAAATATTTTTTTTATACATAGAATTATGCTAGACTGGACTCTATAATGATATGCCTGCTATATTCATCTCAGGAAGAATGCTACTTACCTTTAATAATGTAATTTATATACAGTTTTTATGTGAATTAGATTGGATGTGAGGTGAGTGCAATTACAGTTTATTGGTTATGTGCAGGCTGGTCCAACTCACAGGCTCCCTAATGACAATGTGAGTCAGGAGGGTGAGCTAGGAGGCATGAATAGTATACTGCCCGATAATCTCCTGGTAGAGATACTGTCAAAGAGACTACAGGTAAGAACCACCACAATGTTTATGGACAACACAACATGATTTGACTGCATTATTGAACATACTGTACTGTGTGTTTAACATTCCTTTTCAATGATATGTTTCTTTATTATTGCACAAAATGCTTCCTTGCTTTGATGTATGTCAGTTATGCATTTCCAATATGCTGTAGCTTAGCAACTGCAACCGAGGCATCGTGATTGATGGCTTGGAAACAATGTACTGCCACTTTCCAAGCACTGTGCTCCATGTCATCATCAAAGTCTTCAACAACCGCCAGCACATCTATGTTATCAACCTCACCGACAGCTACTTTGAATTCAGATCCAGAGAGAGAGCTCAACTGGAGATGACAGGTGATGGTGGAAGGAAAAAAAAGGAACAGGAGAAAAGAAGATATTGAGAGGGTGGAAATAGAGAAGGAAGTTAAAGTGAAAGTAGGAAATACTGTGAAACAAGGAGTGTGTTAAACTATTGAATAAAAAACATATCTATAGGGTACATATTACATTAGCAGCATTTATTTAAATGAGCACATTCATGCACAGAATTAGACAGATTAATAGAGCAGTAAAATAACGGGTGCAATTAACAAAACTTGTTTGTATGTGATCAGAGGCCTTACAAAGGGAATAGACTGAAAGAGAAAAGCTGCATGTGTAGGAGATGGATGAGGATGAGTATGACACCCTGTGTGAGGAAGAGAAATCATATGCAGACCTTCAGCACTTGGAGATGCTAAAGGAACATATGTACAGGTAATCTTCAGCTCCATGGCAGTTTTACTAAAAATAAAATAACATTAAAAAAAAAAAGTATACATTGTATATTTTAAGCACATAAGTTTATAACTGAATCTGGAAAACCAGGTTGTTGGTTTTAAAGTAGTAATAATGGTATAAAATTAAATTTGATCATGGAATTAATTTGATTGTGGATTATAGTAAGCAAGAGAGGGAGCAGGAGAAGAGGCATCCGGAGGAGAAGCTCAGAGAGAAGGAGGAGCCGAAGAAAAGGTAGCAGAGAGAAAGAAAGGAAATACTTACAGAGGATATAACAGAAAGGAGAAGTCAGTTGGGAGTTGCCCAGGTCAGAGATGCTGGTAGTTAAAATAATAATAATAATAATAATAATAATAATAATAATAATAATAATAAAAACATGCTATTGCAAGAAAAAAATATTATTTTGATTTCATATGCTTCCTATATAGAGCCTGTTGTAGAACTGCACTCTGACTCTGGACTGGAACAGCAGCCTAAAAGGGGTAGAAAGATATCTTCCTGCACAGAAGCCAAAGACTCACTTTTGGAGGGTGCCAGAGAACTTGACGAAGGAGGCAAAAAGAAAGCCAAAGATGGCAAAGACAGCAAGCCAACTGGCCATGATAATTCTTTACTGCCACTGGATGAACTGGAGAAAGAGCTGGTCAGTTTGAGCCAGTGCTAAATCAATACTAACTGTTAAAGTCATAAAGTAGATATTTTATAAAGGCACGTGAGGTGCTTTAGCTGTAACTGGGTAAATCTAAGTCTAATCTCTTTTCTTACCTTACTATAAAAAGGAGAGCTTAACCCTGCTTAGTTTGCAACATTTTGGATAAAGCTCATATACTCTTGGCCTAATTCCAGCATTTCTTTGGGTCTGATGTTACCAGATAACTGAGGCCGAAAGGCAGTTGTTTTCCCGCTTCCAGCTATATGAGCAGGATCAGCCACTGATCCAGCACATGCTGCAGAACTGGGATAGGACTCAGGGCCTCATTCTGAATTACCTTCCTTCAGAGGATCAGGACCAGGGGCCTGAGGAAGTGTGGAGCCAATTTTAGTCCACCATCCTAACACTATTAGTAACTAACTTATAATGGAATTGGGTACTTGCATCCAACAGCCTCTTGGAGAAGAAAACACAGAGAACCAGTGAGTGAGGAAAGGCAAAAGGTCCAAGTTTATTGTTCCACCACACATGATCCACACAGTTGAGACGTCCAAAGAGTGATCTAAAAAAAACCCAGGAGTGAGGCTCCCCTATTTATACAGCTCTTCCTTCTTAGTTCCCGCCCCTCGTTGTTTTCCCCACACCTATATTCCTTTGTTTTAGGTCATTTCCAAACCCATTATGTCAATAGAGGTGTATTTTCTGTCTCCCATTATCTCCTGGTTTCTGTGAGTTCTGATAACCCTTATGTTTGCATTTTGGGTGGTTTCCCATCCCCTTAGGATTGCGTCTTTTTTAAAAAAAAACTGACTTCTGCTTTTCATGTCATTTTTGAGCTGACTTTCACTGAGAGAGGCTCTTGGCCACACTGCTCTTTGTTTTTTTCCCCTAATCATGGGTAAGTTTTATTTTTTGGGCTCATTCTACCTAATGTGTGTTTGCCCTACCATTTTTTACTCCTAGCTATGCATTCTGGGTGTGCGTGTAGGTGTAGATCCTAGTACTGTTTTCAGGTAATCCAGTCCCTAGCTCTATTGTCTTTTTAAACCCCCCATTTCTATGTGTGTTTGTACTTCTTTTGTTTACTGAATTATTCACTGAACTGGTTCTTCTTTGTGCCTTTCTACAGCTGAACATCAACTCCTTTTCCCCCCCGCCTTTGAAGATTTTGGACCTGAATACTCGCTATCAGCTTGCATACCTCTCTGTGGATTTGGCCCTCCTGGTTGAGGTTCTCTGTACTCCCTCTGACCTTTCTGGGTTTCCACCACTGTTGAGATACAGGATCAGTCCAGCTAAGGTGTATGCGGATGCTTCCACTCAAACTGATCCCTGCCTGGTTATCTCACCTGACAATTCACCTGACCATCATGCTGATGATGACATGACCTATTCTGATCCTGACTCTGTTCCCTTTTCCCCCAGTAGCCCTGGCTACACTCCTCCTTACCTGTCAGCACGTTCTGGTTCTTCCCCTGGTCACACGCCTTATTAGCCCTTTTCACCTCTCAACTACTCTCCCACCAGTCCTGTTTGCTCTCAATAAAATCA
Source organism: Ictalurus punctatus (assembly GCF_001660625.3). Taxonomy (NCBI): domain Eukaryota; kingdom Metazoa; phylum Chordata; class Actinopteri; order Siluriformes; family Ictaluridae; genus Ictalurus; species Ictalurus punctatus. The sequence goes on from NC_071284.1 coordinate 20,413,301, forward strand.
ATTATTTTTTCGTACTTTGTCTCCTTGTGTTTTATTTTTACCTGATTTCCACACAACAGAAGCCTCAGAACGTCATAAGCTACCCAGCAAGAGGGACAAAAAGGAGCGGGAGAAGGAGTGGATGAAAATGGACACTGCTGTCTCCAACCCCCAGCCAGACTCACCTGTTGCCGAATGGCACAGAAGGCTCAGAGAATGAGCTGGAAATAGAGTTCATCCCCCACACCTTCATTTCTATCAGCAAAAAAGAGGAGGCAAGCATAGACAAGCTTCTAGACAGCATGAAGCTTCCATTACGTGATGAGGTACTGCAAACTGATATAATGTGTCTAAGCCCTCAGTAAAGCCTGATCAACTCCAGTTGGTCTATATTCTCATTCTGTGCAGCTTTGTAAAATAAAAATAAAATAATAATAATTAAAAAGCAACACACAGTCATGAAAAAATAAGTACACCCCATAGAAATGTATGCCTTTTCTGACATATTTGGACAAACATTTGATCATCTTTGAAACATGCATATTAATGAAGTTGACATACTTGAACACAACCACAAGGAAACAGATATTTCAGTTATTCAACAGAAATATCAATAGATGACCTGAAGCTCACTCCTGATTGGTCCATTAACACAACAAATCAAACTGACCTTTTTTTACATCCACTCCCAAAATACACAGGTAATATAGCATCACACATAATATAGCCAGCCCTTCAACTCTATTTAAGAACTTATTTGAGGATTGAATTGACTTAAATAATGACACTATTTTCCACCTTGCTACACCTATATGCTCATTGGTAAACTGTAGTCTTGCTAAATGCTTTTTCCTGCACCCCCCCACCCCCACCATGCAGGTCAAATTTGTGCTATCTCTTTCTGGTTGTAGAAGCATGCCCTTTGACACCAACAGTTACAACACTTGGTAGCAGATCCTGTGAGGAAATATTGGGGTTCTTGGAGACTTCTTTTTGCATCAGACGGACTGCTCTTGGGCTGAATTTGCTGGGATGGGCAGTCCTGGTCAAATTGGAAGTTGTTTGAAATCTGCGCCATTTGTAGATGATGTTCCTTACAGTGGAATGATGTATTTCAAATAATTTGGAGATCATTTTAAATGCCTCGTCAGACTCATGGGCATCCACAACCTTTATCTGAGGGCCTTACAGAACTCTTTAGATCTTGGGATGATGTCACCACACACCTCAATAGCAATGGGAAGACTAGACACTAGATGTGAGAGGGCTATAAATAAGACGGGTTCCACCTACACTCCCTAAGCAGATTCTAATCACTTGAACACCTGATTCTAATTTTATGGATTTGAAGGTGTGATAAATGTAGGGATGTGCTTATTTACCATGTAACTTTTTTATTCATTTAAATTGTGAAAATTACTACAAAATGTAATTTCATGTGTCATTTGATAGTGTATCAACTTTATTAATAGGCACTGTTTCAAAGAGGATCAAATGTTTGCTTGTCCAAATATGTCATAGGGTGTGCTTATTTTTTCACATGACTGTATAAGGTAATGAATTCATATCCCAGAGCTGATGTTTTACTCACCCTCCAATGTTGTCCCTAGGCTTTGGATGGGTTAGTGCTTGGACCCACAGGTCCTCCTATTCCTCCTCCCATGCTGTTCTCAATAGTCCTATACCCCAAAAGAAGAGTGGTGTCCAGCTTCCGTCTTATTCCTGGCTGCTTCAACTTCTTAATGCCCTCATCTCTGGAAGACTCAGCCGAGGAGAAGTAGGAGATTGACTTGGAGACAGAAGCCATAAGCCTCACAGTGTCTGCAAAGGTATGTGGATACTTTTCCCTGAGCAATATTTTTTTTAAAAAATAAATAAATAAAATAATTTACATTAGAGAAACATCATGGGACTCCCAAGTAGTGGAACAGAAAATTGTTTGCCCTATTGTTTGGAGATCAAATCTTGCAAGTTCAAATCTTGATTCCACATTCATTGGTGCAAGGGAGCAAAATTGGCTGTGCTGTCTGGGTTTTGAAGGAATGTTATACTGTCTCTTACTTGTCAATATGAGCAACACTAGCCTATCGTGCACATCTGTGAACTCATACACAGAGGGGAAATAAGTATTGGACACGTGAACATATTTTTCAGTAAATATATTTCCAATGGGGCTATTCACATGACATTTTCACCAGACGTTGGTATTAACTCAAGAAATCCAGAAATATAAAGGATTCACAACATTAAAGTCCATAAATTAAGTTATGTGTAATAAAGTGGAATGACACAGGAAAAAAGTATTGAACATGCTATCTGAAATTTAATTAGAACTTAGTAGAGAAGCCTTTGTTTGTAATGACAGCTTCAAGATGCTTCCTTATGAAGAAATTAGTTGGCTGCAGTATTCAGATGTGATTTTGACCGATTCTCCTAAACATATTGTCTTTAAATCTTGTTCAATTGGATTCAAGTCAGGTGATTGACTGCGCCATTCTAACACCTTGATTTTTTTTCTCTGAAACCAATTGAGAGTTTCCTTTGCTGTATGCTTTGGATCGCTGTCCTGCTAGAAGGTCCGCCCACATCTCATCTTCATCAGTCTGGTGGATGGCAGCATATTCTTCTCAAGAATCATCAGGGAAAGGGCTCCATTCATTGTTCCTTCAATTATATGAAGTCTGCCAGTACCATGTGATGAAAAACAGGGCACACCATGATGCTTCAACCTCCAAACTTCACTGTTGGTATAGGGTTTTAAGGGTGATGTGCAGCGGCATTTCTTCTCCAAATACGGTGTGTAGTATGACAGCCAAAAAGTTTAATTTGACCAGACTACAACTCTCCCAGTATTTCATAGGCTTGTCCAAATGAGTTGTAGAAAACTTTAAATGAGCTTCAACATGCCTTTTCTTTAGTAATGGAGTCTTGTGGGGTGAGTGTGAGCAGTGGCGTGCATTGCCTATTGTTTTCTCTGTGACGATGGCACCTGCTGCCTCCAAGTGTTTCTGGAGCTCTTTCCAAGTGGTCCTTGTGGCTCTTGGTTTCCTCTTCTGACTGTTCTTCTGACTCCCTGGTCAGAAATCTTGCGAGGTTCTCCTGTGCGTGGCTGGTTGAAGACGGAGTGATGTTGCTTCCACTTGCGGATAATGACCCCAATGGTGCTTACTGGAGGATTCAGTTTTGAAATATGTCTGTATCCGATTCCATCAATATGTTTTGCAACAATAAGTTTTTGAAGGTCTTGGGGGTCTTTGCTTTTACTCATCATGAGATGTTTCTTGTGTGACACCTTGGTAACGAAAAAACCTAGTATAGACCATCAATTTACTAACCCAGCTGATATGAATTTGCACAGATAGGGGGTATAATTACTTATGGATTTCAGCTTGTTCCTTGCCTTACCTTGCTTTGGAGAACTGCTTTTGCTTAGCATGTTCAATACTTTTTTTCCTGTGTTATTGCATTGTATTACACATAACTTTATTTATGGATTTTAATATTGTGAATTCTTTATAATTCCAGATTTCTTGAGTTAATACTGATGTCTGGTGAAAATTTCATGTTAAATGGAAATATATTTACTGAAATATATTTCCATTTTTACGCACCCAATACTTATTTCCCCTACTGTGTGTAGAAAAGGGAAGACAGCATTTTTGCCCAAGTGTGTTATGCTGCCGTGATGAAGCATTACTGTTCAAAAAGATTGAACTGGCTAGTTGCCTGGCTTCATGTATCTTGGTGGAAGCATATGTTAGCCTTCACCCTCTTCGACTGGTAACTGTCATGTGATAGCGGAGAGCTGGCTGGTGGGTGGCAATTGGCAGAAAAAATGGGGGGAAAACATCATCTATGATGCTTTTAATATGATTGTATTTTAGGTTGGACAGTTCTGCTCAGAAGCTTTATTTGATTGATACGTTTAGTCTAACTTTAAAAAGACTTGATGATTAGTAAAATAGACACTTGGTTGTTTGCTTTGCCTGCTTAGGAGGATGTTACAACCCTGAACAAAGGCAAAGGGAAAAAGGCCCCAGTGAAAGAGGAATCAGCCAAGGGGACCCCAAAAGACAAGCGGCGAGTTCTTGCAAAAAAAGGAAGCCAGAGCATAGACTCTCATTCACCTCCATTGAACATGGTCACCCCCTTATCTGAAACTGACCACAGCAAGTCTCTTTCAGATTGTCTTACAGAACACATCCAGAGGTATTTGGTTATATACATATATATATAGTATTTCACAAAAGTGAGTACACCCCTCACATTTTTGTAAATATTTGATTGTATCTTTTAATGTGACAACACTAAAGAAATGACACTTTGCTACGATGTAAAGTAGTGAGTGTACAGCTTGTGTAACAGTGTAAATTTGCTGTCCCCTCAAAATAACTCAACACACAGCCATTAATGTTTAAACCGCTGGCGACAAAAGTGAGTACACCCCTAAGTGAAAATGTCCAAATTGGGCCCAAAGTGTCAATATTTTGTGTGGCCATCATTATTTTTCAGCACTGCCTTAACCCTCTTGGGCATGGAGTTCACCAGGTGTGTGTGTGTGTGTGTGTGTGTGTGTGTGTATATACATATATATATATATCCATCCATCCATCCTTCTTCTACCGCTTACTCCTTTTCAGGGTCACAGGGAACCTGGAGCCTATCCCAGGGAGCATCGGGCACAAGGCGGGGTACACACTGGACAGGGTGCCAGTCCATCGCAGGGCACAATCACATACACCCTTGATTAAAAAACCTGATCTTGACCCGTCTCAATTGTCCAACTATAGACCAATATCAAATCTCCCCTTCATCTCTAAGATTTTAGAAAAGGTTGTAGCAAAGCAGTTATGCTCGTACTTAGATAGGAATAACATTCATGAAATATATCAGTCAGGATTTAGACCTCATCATAGCACAGAGACAGCGTTAGTTAAAGTAGTAAATGACCTTCTACTGACTTATGATCAGGGTTGTGTCTCGCTGCTTGTGTTACTCGACCTTAGTGCAGCTTTTGATACTATAGATCACACTATTCTCCTTGATAGATTAGAAAATGTTGTTGGTATTAAGGGAACAGTCCTCTCCTGGCTCAGGTCTTATCTCACCGATCGTTATCAGTTCGTAGATGTAAATGGTGAATTCTCCATGCGTACTGAGGTTACTTTTGGAGTTCCACAGGGTTCTGTTTTAGGCCCACTGCTCTTTACTTTATATATGCTACCCCTAGGTCAAATTATTCGTAAACATGGAATTAGCTTCCACTGTTATACTGATGATACACAGTTGTATGTTTCAGCGAAGCCAGAAGACAGACATAAGCTTAGTAAAGTTGAGGATTGTGTAAAGGACATTAGACATTGGATGTTAATTAACTTCCTTCTGCTTAATTCTGGTAAAACAGAAATACTTTTATTAGGCCCACGTGTAGCTAGAAGTATTCTTTCTGATCACATGGTTACTCTGGATGGTCTTTCTGTTTCATCATGTGCAGCAGTTAAAGACCTTGGAGTGATTATTGACTCCAGCCTATCATTTGATGCTCATGTAGATAATATTACTAGGATAGCCTTCTTTCATCTCAGAAATATTTCTAAAATAAGAAACATATTGTCACTACATGATGCGGAAATACTAGTTCATGCATTCGTCACCTCTAGATTAGATTATTGTAATGCCATACTGTCTGGATGTTCCAGTAGGAATATAAATAAGCTCCAATTAGTCCAGAATGCAGCTGCTAGAGTCCTAACTAGAACTAGAAGATACGACCATATCACACCGATATTATCAATACTGCATTGGCTCCCAGTAAAATCTCGCATTAATTATAAAATACTCTTATTAACCTATAAAGCACTAAATGGTCTCGCGCCACAATATCTAAGCGACCTTTTGGTTTTATATGATCTGCCACGCCTACTTAGATCAAAAGATGCAGGCTATCTGACGGTACCTCGAATAGTGAAGGCTACAGCAGGGGGAAGAGCTTTCTCTTATAGGGCCCCACAGTTATGGAACAGTCTTCCTATTAGTGTTCGGGACTCAGACACAGTCTCAGTGTTTAAGTCTAAGCTTAAAACGTATTTGTTTACTCAAGCCTACCCTGACTAGATTCTGTTCTACTTTCTCCCTCTCTCCTTTCGCCGAGCCCCACACGAATTTATGGAGATACTAGAGATCCAGATCCTTTCTGCCTCTGGATGGAGCTCAAATCTTCTTTAATTCCAGACTGCTGGGACTACGGCTGCTCTTAACGCCATACAGACTTCATATAAATCCATAATGAACTTTTTCACAATATCTGTTGTTACCCAGATGAGGATGGGTTCCCTTCTGAGTCGGGTTCTTCTCAAGGTTTCTTCCTCTTAAAACATCTTAGGGAGTTTTTCCTTGCCACCGTCGCCACTCAGTGGCTTGCTCAGTTGGGATAAATTCACACCTTTAATATCTGTATACCGTGTTGATATTTCTGTAAAGCTGCTTTGAGACAATGTCTATTGTAAAAAGCGCTATACAAATAAAATTGAATTGAATTGAATTGAATACACACTCATACACCCATCCGTACACTACGGACACTTTAGACATGCCAATCAGCCTACCATGCATGTCTTTGGACTGGGGGAGGAAACCGGAGTACCCAGAGGAAACCCCCGCAGCACGAGGAGAACATGCAAACTCTGCACACACATGGCCCGGCGGTACTCGAACCCCGCAACCTGGAGGTGTGAGGCAAACGTGCTTTTATATATATATATATATATATATATATATATATATATATATATATATATATATATATATATATATATATATATATATATGTGTGTGTGTGTACAATTTGGGGGAATTTAATACTTGAATTTAAATGATAATTATGTAAATGATAAAATGATCAAATATGTTATAATATATGTATCTCATGTGGTGCCTCCCGAATGCAGATGGACAACAAAGGCACTGTGGAGCTTGAGTACTCCTGGCAGGTTATGATGGAGACCTTTGGAAAGACTCTTTGCTTTAATCATGGAGGTAACTGTTTAGTCTGCATCAAACATTAGCACAGAAATCAATATATGTAATCACAAACCATCAGCATTTTCTATGTTAGATATTTGCTTATTATTGATGGAAATTTGCTACCTTTGAGAAAACTGTAATTTGCTTAATAACTCATATTGTAGTAATTGAGTAATAATCTAGTTAAGTTTAAGTTTTTGCAATGTTATGTTTACAGACATGACTGCTACTTCTGCCAAGGGCAGTCAGACAGGGCTGATGCCAGCCAGCTATTTGAAGAGTTTGTCCACTCTGCTGTTAGGAGATCCAGAACTTCCTCCATTCACTGTGGAGCCCAATATGGGGCTTATCCTGCCTGGAACCAACCTGATATTTCATATTCCCTTCTCCCCTCTAGAAGTAGCCCAATATGAGGCCAGGCTAGTCTGCAGGTCTGCAAATCAAACACAATTGCTTGTTCTTAATTTCCTAATGAAATATATCCTCTCTTTTTTTTAATGTGGATTTACATCAGTTTCATTTGTTATGTACTGTAATTGGTTAAAAACCAGACTTACACTTTTTTCTTTATTTCTCAGAAAAAGTGATTCACACAAGTATGCTTACAATGGGTCTCATTTATCAGTCTTTTAGTAAAGTTGTGTTTATGTTTGCATAACTAAACCTAACTGTTATGAATCGGGACTGGAGGCGGATGCAGGTGCAGGTCAAAGTCTTTATTAACAGTAGACAAACAAACACAGGAAACGCGGTCTTCACCAGGAAAACGAGAAACTGGTATCGTGGCTTGAAACTAGAGCAGAGCATGAAACCAGACCGCGTAGCATGCTAACGCATTCACTCTCGTAATCAAACATAAACGGGGAACACATCAGCCATTTGATACAAACTATCCCAACTATAATACTGCGCGAAGTGCGCAGTCACACAAGGGGTTTAAATAGCAAACATAATCAAACCAAAACATGGACATCTGGGGCAAATCAGAGACATGATCAAACTTAATTCAATGTCCAAGCGGGAAGCGAACGAAAACAAAAAAGAGTCACGTGACCAGTCAGAAGCCGTGCCGCAGTGCCATCTGCTGGCTGTGGCGTAACACTAACCTTTTTTCCCCTAAAAAACATTTTGGAAAACTGATCTTCTTAATATTGGCGTGCATATGTTGATCGACCATAACATACAAAGTGCATCCCTGACACAGGTCATTTGCATTTAGTGATGAGAAAAACTCCATAAAAAGTGCTCAAAAATACAAATCTGAAAATTGCTCAAAAATCAAACTCCATAAAATTGCTCAAAAATCAAAACTGAGTGCTCAGACAGCTGGGATTGTGAAACAAACAATCTTGTAAAGCCTGAAAAATAGAAGTGGTCAACTAGCAGGCGGATGTGTTTTTGATGGAGACTCCAAAGCACATCTGTAAGTTACTCTGGATAAGGGCATCTGCTAAATTGTCACGTCCCGAGATGTAAGGGAGATTAGGACGGATGCAAGTGCAGTTTAACAGTTTTATTTAAGAGAGAGACAGGCAGATAAATCCAAATCGTAATCCAAAAACATGCAAAAGGTCAGGTGATCGGCAAAAATCTAATACTCCGCGCCGTGTGCTGGGAGGTACGTGGTATATAAGCAAACATAATCAACGTTAAGTGCTGAAGACTGACACCAATCTAGATACATGCTCGAACAACAGCCAATGACAGAACAGGGAGGAGACATAACAAACATAACAAATGCACATACTAAACAATGTCATGGTTGTCAACATTCGAAGAGCGGGCGCAGTTTAAACTTTACAGTATATTCCATAAATTAAAGTGCAATAATCCATGCAAAATTATATCATTTGAAGTCGATCAAGTCAAGATTTACAATAGTTTGTCTCCATATTTGTAAATTTACACACACTCAGGAGCAGGAGTAGAATATGAAGTTTTTATAAATTTATAGGATTTTCATGAATACCAAATTTCTTGTGTAAATGCCTATACAAGTGATTTACAAATAATTCTGTTCGTATCCAGCTCAATAAATTAGGCTCATTGCAATTAAGGCATTAGTAGAGATCATCTGGCACTGTGAATATGTGATATATAGTGTGTCTTTCCATTTCTGATTAACAGTCTAGTACTGGTAGTAGCCCTGAGATCAAGTTGCATTTAACACCATCTATACTGACTTGCTGGCAGCATTCCCAATCTGAAGGACAAACAGAGTCCTGTGATAGCAGTGAATGGATGCAGTATGATGCCTTATTGCCATTTTCATCTGGAAGGCTCAGGATACCTCACTGATAACAGACAGAACCTTGAGCTCCCTGCCCCCCAGGGGTCCACACCCAGGGCCATCCTGGATCCCAACACCAAAGAATTCACATCCACAGGGGTTGGCACATCTATCTGCAGGTGATCAGTTATATAAATCAGTTTTATGTATCATGTGATCTTAATTGATATTTTGTTATGGTAATTGTGTTGATAATTTGCATATTGATCCTGTAGGACCTTCAGTGTTGTAAATCCCACCAACAAGCAATACTCATTGTTGTGGAGATGTGAAGACTCTGAGCTTAAACCCTTCACCTGCCTTACACCAAAGGACTTCATTCAACCTGGCAAAGAAATGGAGGTAAAATATATTAAATAACTGCATATTATATTCAGTAGATGCTTGTATGTACAATGCTTCTGGATATGTTTAAATTAGCCTGCATTGAATACTTTTTATATTAACCTTGAAAAAAATCGACTGCCTCAGGTCTCATTTAAATATCACACCCAAGAGCTGGATTTTGTGGAATCCTTCTGGACCTTCTTAATCCCAGAGCACAAGTTCTCTGTGCCCTTACTGCTGGTGGGCATAGCGAAAGATCCAGTGGCGTACATTGATCATGCTCATCTTAATCTAGGCATAGATTTAATAACTTTTACACTGGCAGGCATAACCTGCCCTAAACTGAAACACTCATGTAGTGAGAAATGGTCTAAAAATCAAAACATTTTGTTCAGCAGCTACAGAAAACATTTTATAGAATGTATTGTTGCTAAATGAGGTTCTACCTGGTAAATCCAAAGGAGGTTCAAACTTTCTCTTACGATAGCGTGTTTCATTTGTTCATAATCAAACACTTTTTTAACCATATGGCAACCTATTGTAGTATCATAAGACAGTTAATATATGGTGCCACACTAAAACCACCAAGTACCATAGTTACAATAAAATGCCATAGTAAAACTGTGGCAGCATCATTTTTAAATATGTAATAAAAATATTTACTGTAAAGCAGTGTAATAAAAGCATGATAACACGTACTGGTTATGGTTACCACATGAGTACCTGAGTAAAACTGTGGTAGTATCATAGTAAAACCATAAGTAACTATAGGGAATTTTCATATTGAATATCATGCATGAATGTGTACACATGTAGGTCGTGACGTCCATAAAATTGCGTATGTCGTGAATGAAGAAGACCAACTGTCATGATCTCGCCGGCAGATGGCACTGCGGCGACGACGTGCACAAACAGCTGGAGAGAGCACACGTGCACGTGCTTGAAGTGCACATGGGCGATAGGACTTTGTTTACAACAGACATGTGCACTTGTTTTGGTTTCTGTTCTGTCCCCGCCCTGTTCAGTTATTGGCGGAGGTGCGAGGGTGTGTTTTCAAGTGTTACCAGCTGTGAGCAGTTAAGGTAATTGTGACTGGTTATTTAAACCCCTCGGTTTGCTGCGCACGTTCCGGGTTATTAGAGGCCGATAGGTGTAATGGTGTCACGCGATAAAGTTTCCATGTCCTGTCTAGTTTCTTGTTCCGAGTTTCATGTCATAGTTAAACGATAGTTGCATGCCATAGTTAAACGAGTATTCGAAGTAATGAAGTTAGATGTGTAACGCGCTACGCCGTCATGTTTCTATGCCCTGCTTTGAATTCAATAATCACGCCTCAGTTCTAGTTAATGTGTATCTGTGTAAATGTGTTAAACGGTAGCGGTTCCATGATTTGTTCTGGCTTCGTGCCATAGCCTTAGTTAAATGGTTTTCATTTATAGTTTCTTGTTTCATGCCATAGCTAAATGCTAGATGAGTACAAGTGTAAAACGGGTTGATGGATTATTGTGCTACGCTGTATTGTTTCATAGTCTTGTTCTAAGTTTTGTGTTTCATGCCTCAAATCTTGTTTCTGTTTTGACCCCGTTTTCCCATTTCCTGTACTAGTCACATTAGAGTGTAAATAAAGAATTTACTCCTGCGCTTACTTCCTGTCCCAGTCTCGTAACGTAACACCAACCTTTCCACTTTGCCATTGAGGAGGTCTCTCGGCACTCAAAGTCTTTCAAAGAGAGCCTGATACTGAAGCCCATGCAAGGGACAATACCCCCAGAGACAAGTAAGGCACTCTCAGCACTATACAGCACCACAGTCCTATTACCAGGAATGGAAATAAAAGCTAAATTATGAGAAAATAGTCACTAGGTATGTACATGGTGTTTATCTATTAGGTTCCCAGTGGCCATATCTTTCACACCTACACAGGAGGGTGTGATGACATTTAACCTGCGCATGGTGATCAGAGGAAAAATTCAGCCACTCACTATGAACGTGAAAGGGGATGGCTACAGCATGAATGTCTGTGTCCAATATGAGAGTCCAGAAGGGGCCATGACTGAACTCTCTGCTACTGATAGTCATTTTGTGGACTTCAAACAAGTGAGCTATGATATATTATCTATGAAACAGCATATTTATCTGAAAGTTTATTATAAGTCACCTTGAAACAGGGCCTGAGATTTAAAAAAAATTAAAATCTACCACTAAGTTTTGTACATTTCAATAGATGATCTAATTGGGAGAAAACTGTGCAATTATATATATATATATATATATATATATATATATATATATATATATATATATATATATATATATATATATATATATATATATATATATATATATATAGACTTAGATTGTTTGAGGAAGAAGTTAATACAAAAGTGTATCTTTGTTTCATTCTTTTTCTTTTGGATAGGTGGAGCTGAGTAGTAAGTCCACGTGTGCCTTTGTGGTGTCCAACCCAGGGAGGTTCAATGTGGATATGCAGTATGAGATAAAAAGGCCTGAAGAGCTGCACTGCCACCAACAGGTGGAGTCCACAACAGCTGTGGTGCTAGTGGGAAAACATAATCGATGCATCCTCAGCTTCTTACCCCTGAAGAAGTGTGACCTCAAACATATGGGCTTCTCAATCAAGGCATCCTGTTTCTTTTTTTCCTCTTTGTCTTTTATTTATTTGTTTGTTTTTTTACATCTGTTTTTGTATTTCATTTTTGTATATTCATGTGTAGTGAGTTTGCAATGTTTTATGATTCTTGCTTTTGATTCATTCTACTCTGCAGGTAAAGGACGGCTCTGTTTTCCGTTGCCGTCTGCTGGGTTCTACCACCAGCCTGGGTCTGGAGTTTTCTTTTCTCAAGTACAACTTTGGAAAGACCTTCATTTACTCTGCTGGCATGGTGCCTGCCACATGCACACTGCTTATCAGCAACAAAGGCGAAAGAGGAATCAGGTAAATGGTGGGGTCATCATGCATAAACTGTAACTCATTAATTTTTTGTGTTTTTAAAAATATTTTTAATTATATGTTTCCTCTTCATGTATTATAGTGTGGACTGTTTATTCTCCAACACTCCTTTTCTGGAAGTGAGCTTCATACCTGCTATCATACCATAGCTCCATACTGTTGGTAGCATGGAGGTGCCTTTCTACCCACGAGAAGCAATGCCCTACCATGAAAAGGTGGTCTTTGAGATAAATGAGTGTTCCATGCAGGTAGTGGAGATCATGGGGCAAGGAATCGAGATGAAGGTGAGAAAGAGAAAATTTACAATGCACTGTCAGTGGCCTGCATGACATCAAGCATTTCTGATCTGTTTACATAATTTTAGATAGTATTCTCATCAGGGTCTGCTTTTCCTAGATTGACGTAGAGGATCCAAAATTAAAGATTGTGAAGCTTGGAACTCTAAAGGTGGGCCAGAGGAGCAAGAAGCTCATCCCTGTCTTCCTTGACCTTCTCTCTCCTCTTCACACCCTCTGCACAGACTCTACTGAACTCTAAGGTAGGACACATAGACACACAGACCTGACCTGTCTCACTTACAGTATATTCCTTCATTTCATACCTGTCCTATTCATTTCATTGTAGTTCACAGTAAGTCACAATAGTTAGTGAATAATATCTTTAATATCAATGAACAACTGAAGATTAATTGATATCTTCAGTTGTTCATTGATATTAAAGCATATTATTCACTAACTATTTTAATAATTAAACTAATTTAACAATGGACACACACACACACAAACCAATTATGCAAATGATCTATTCCACTCTAGAATGTGTATGTATGTTCTTCAGGTCCTGTCAGTGAATCCAAGTAGGAAGGTGACGCTGAAGGGTGGAGGGGGAAAGTGTGTGGTGGAGGTGCTCTTCAGCCCTCAGCGACGCATGGCCCCGTTCAGTGAGGAGGTGCAACTGAAGTGTTTGGGCACCATACGCCCCCTACTGGTGCTGAAAGGCTGCTGCTGCCAGGGTGTGGAGGTCACACTGGACCAGAACTACTTGTCCTTTCAAGCTGTGGCCCAGCGTTGCCAAGCCACACGTCCTATTATGCTGCAAAATACAGGAGACATTGGGGCTAGGTGCATATATACATACACATATTCATATCGACCATCATGTGCATGGTATGGTCTTGAGCAGGGAAGTCAGACTCCAATCCTGAAAGGCGACATTAATACATGGTTCAGCATTTTACTTCATTTAACATCCCACATCAGCTAATAAACCCTTTTGCAAAGTTCGAGATTCTACTCAACAGACATTTGTTGGGAGTAGGAAAGACAGCAACGGCACAATTTATGAATGACAATGCTGAATTTTGTGATTATTTTGTGATTGTGATTAAGAGGAAGAAGAAAAATAGTTCTTCAAGCTGACACTCCCACTGTAGAAAATGAAATAAGTGCTACTCTTCATTCTGTTTTTTTTTTTTTTTTACTGTTCACAATGTCCATGAATACATTATTAAATAATAGTTTGTTTTACCATGATATCATTATATTCAATAAAGTTCTCTCTTTACAGATGTAATCATTTACCTGATTTGATAATTAAGTACACTCTAATCATAAACATTCTAATTAGTTTTTCTCTTGTACACATATTTTGTGTATTGTTGTGGTTTATATATCTTTTTTTATTACTTTTGCAGTAATTACTATTCTGTGGCAAATCAAGAATTTTGGATTCTTACTTTGCATAACTTTTTAAAGACCATGTGTGTATTTTTGTATCAGGTTCAAGTAGGATGCAAAGGCTTTTGCCCCAGACTTCAGTATCTGCCGTGCTGAAGGTTACATTTGCCCAGGAATGGAGGTGCCTTTGGTGGTGACCTTTGCTCCTGATGAGGTCAAGCAGGAGCTGTGCTATGATAACCTTTTCTGCTCTATAGAGGGGAGCAAGCCTGTAACCCTCACCCTTGCTGGCTCCTGCATTGTTCTCCCAGTAGCCAATCGGGTAAAACATTGTCTGTGTGATTATCATAGGTATTAATTGTCTTTTATTGATCTGTGACCTATATGTATATACTCTCTCTTTTCCCCCTCTACAGGTGCTGAATTTTGTGTGTCAGGTCCGTAGTCAGTGCACTCAGTTTGTGATTCTGTCTAATAATACTAACCAGCGATGGTGCCTGAAGCCTGTGATTGAGGATGAATATTGGAGTGCTTTACTTTCCCTCGTCATAGAGTCATACCAGCAAAATAAAGCCTACAAGATCACCTATAAGCCCATGGCCATGACCACCGATGGTAAAAAGCACCTGGTAAATCTCTCTCTACCAGAGATCAGTTAGTTTAGCTTGAGTAACCTGACGGAACATAGACAAGCCTTGAATCCCTGTTTGACAGTTTAATTAACATTTTTAACCAGTCCTCTAAGGAACATAGAGTTTAATTCTGAAAGGGAATTACCAGCTATGCCTTTTAATGTCAGTTCTCTCTGAATTGTCTTTGAACTCTACTTCAGACAATTTGTGTTGTTATCTAATTAGGATATCAGTTAATTTTACTCGTACAGACTGAAGAGTACATGAGAAACTATCAAAAATATAGAACATTCTCCATTAACAAAGACCTCCATTTTCATGGAGCTGAATGTAAAATGCTGAGTGTGAATGTGCTTTATGTTTGGTCTAGGGCTCCATGTTTTTCTCTTTCCATGCTGTACACCCTACAGGGCACAGAACAGCCACCTAAAGCCGTGAGCACAATCAGCCGTGAAGTACCTTGCAAGACATCCTAACAGGATAGCTTGACTTATTCATACTATATAATGCCAATTAGGAGCATGGATGGAATTTGTAGGTATTGTATTGATTTGTGTATTCCTAAGAAGTTGGTGGAATTAGTATAGTTTAAAACATAAAAGAAACCAGTTAGAGCTTGACTTATTCATACTATATAATACCAATTAGTAGCATGGATGGAATTTGTAGGTATTGTATTGATTTATGTATTCCTAAGAAGTTGGTGGAATTACTATAGACTGTGGTGTTTGGCTCTACTTTGGCATTGTATTAGCACTCATTGTAGCTGAAGAAGGAGATTTTGTAGTTCCGTTTAGTCAATGCCGACACATCCACATAATCAAGCCCCTTCAGTGAGATCATGCTGTCAGGACGTTCGGGTTTAATCATCTCCACTATAGCATGGAATCTGCACAGCAGGAGCAGGAGTTAGACCTGTATTATTTTTTAGTATTATTATTATTTTTTACTGAATACATTAAGTCTATGTATGTGAGTTTGTGTGTAGTACCTCTGAGGTTTGGACAACCAGTTATGAACAGGGAGAATCTATAACTGGTTTCTTTTATGTTTTAAACTTTGTTAAATATTTTAACAATTCCATACCTACAGACATACCTCTTAATTCCACAAATAACCTTTAAATTAACCTTCTACTATCTCAACTTCAAGGCTACACCTCCAGGAGTGATCAGCACAATTGAGATGCTTATAGTGGTTAGGCAGATGACTTCAGGTTGTGTGAACTTGGAAAATCCTTTACCCACCAACCTGTTGTTCACAACTGAGTGCCGCAATACAGATGTCAACGTGCAACCTTAGTTCTCAGTGCTTGCACTCTCTATGGTATCACTTGTTTTAGTTTTTTTGTTCACCAGTTCAAGTTGTAAAAGTGGCTGGTGATTGTCTCCTCACTTGACATAATTGACCAGTGAGTAAGGACAAATAGAATTCATTTGGTGCCTCTTGTTGTGAAGTTTTTGAAGTTGCTATTTTCAAGGGACTTCTGTTAAGGCTCTCTCTCTCTCTCTCTCTCTCTCTCTCTCTCTCTCTCTCTCTCAAACAGGAAACCTTGAGGTTTGAGTACCACCCTCTGCGTTCAGGTGAAACTACAGCATGACTCATGCTGTATAACAATTAACTGGGTTATTTCTACTATGAGCTTTTGCTCCGTGCACTTCCTGCTCCTCCCTGGAAACCCCTTTACTTCAGAGCACCACTGTGCAGTGGTCAATACCTCACTGCCAAGTTCACCAGCTACTCCCTTGTCAAGGCTGAGTACACCTGCAGGGTACAGCTTTGTTGAAATTTCCATTAGGTTGTATGTTCCAGTTTCACTCTTTCTTTTGCAAGTCACTCTCTTTTTACAATATACCACAGGATTAAATTTTTATCTTAACCTGTTTTGTTTGGGCCAAAATGACAGAATTTGACCCATATTTCACCAAAAATATACTAAAAGGGTTTTCCAACAAAACACTAATGCTTGGCTTAAATTTTGAAAAATAATTTTCAGATTGCAGAGATCATATTTTGGTCATTTTAGTTTAGAAAACTGAAATATAAATGTGAATAAATTCCCTTTTTTCAGAAATATCAGATATGTAAATATGGGACAAAAAAGATTACTTTAGCTCCTGCCACTCACATATACATATCAGAAAAACTGTCCAATACCTGTTAATCCTTCTAAACTTCAGACAGACCGTCCTGACTTGTGGAAAAGCATTTAATGCCAGTGGCGGTGACCCCCAAGCAGGCACGGATGTCAGTGTGGAGGTCTATTTTGAGCCCTGCTAGTTAGGTGAGGTGCGGGGCCTATTGACAGTATCATCCAGCACTGGAGGGGATGATGTGTACCCTCTGTATGGAACATGCACACCTCCCAAAGCCCAGGGCCTCTTTGCCATCCGTGCTGGTTCCAACATCTCCATCCCCTTAAAGAATGTCTTCATGGAGACCACAGCCTTTTCTTGTCAAGTGGACAACCCGGCGTTCACCATCAAGGGCATGGACACCATTCGCTCAAAGAAGACTCATCAAATCATTGTGAGCTTTGAGAGCCCATAGCCAGGCTCCAAGACCCCCTGCACAAGAAAACTTATCATCTCAAGTCCACGCACAGAGGGCCATGGCACAAGCCTCTCCTGGGTATATTATCTGAAAGGCAACTCCCCAGAGCAGCATCAGAGAGAGAAGATGTCATAAAGTGCTGCCAAGGTCCAAAGAATAAATCTTATGTGTGTTTATCTTAAAAATCACATCCAACTGTAGTTTTCAATTAAATAAATATTTTAGCAATGGTCACTTTTTGCCTTGTACAGTTGTTTCAAACCCAGACAAAACCAAATAATAATTTTACCTACATTTACCTACCTAATATAAGCATAATTACATTTCATTTACAAGTGAATTTCAAAAGTAACTGTAGAAGTCTCTTGTATATGATGTGTGTGTTTTTCTGCATAAATTATTTGCCTTTAAGGTATCTGCGATATGAATTTGAACACTGACCTAAAGACATGTCTGCAGTTTATTCAATATTTGAATGGTTTTAACAGTCTGGCAAGACACTCCATAGAGTGTGGGAGTACTTTAATGAGAGAGTGGGCGAGGAGAGCTAAAGCAAGGGCAGCATGACATTAAGCAGCAGTCCTCATAGGGGCATAGTTTAAATTGGCTCTCAGTTTTTCAATTTGTTCAATGCACCCTCTTTTCCAAACATTCTGTTTAGCCCCAGCAGGTCAATTAGCAATATGATAACACTGAGCTGCATATGACAGCCTGATCATTCTGACATACCTGATATACATATGTTTGTAAGTAATAATCATCAGTTCTTATTGGTTAAGTGGACTGAAAGGTCTGAGACTCTTCACTGATTTAATGCCGATTGTCCGGGCTGCATTTGATGGCTCTACACGTGCCTGTTTGCGCTCATTACCCATTTCCATGAAGTGGCTCTTTTGGTGAAAGCGCTGTCGGACAGCAGCTCCAGTGGGATTGAATGCCAACCCATCCAACTTTTAGTGAGCACAGGAGATGCCCTACAGAGTATGACAGAGCTACAGCAAGGGGCTGATGAGCCTATACCATTAATGTCTAGGAACCACTCAAATTAAGGGCTTTCTCTTCCCTATTGGTGCACCACTGAGCCACAATAGTGGGGGCAAAGATAAGAGATTACTGCTTGTTAAAATTAGCCAAGCCCAATTTCTGGAGGAAAAGAAGGAAATGGTTTGCTGCCAGTCAGAGTGCATGAAAGAGCCATATTTTCCTCTTGAATGCCTCATTATAGGAAAGTAACTGTGGAACTATTTTTGTGTGTGGGAGAATTGTTCCTAGGGCCAATTAAATAATGGCCTTTTAGCAGGAATACCTTAATCACTTGTGTCAAAGAGAAGTACTGGGGCGTTTTAACCCTCAGCCGAATATTTCTTATGTCTTGTTTGTGTGTGTGTGCGTGTGTGCGTGTGTGTGTGTGTGTGTATGTGTGTGTGTGTGTGTGTGTGTGTGTGTGTGTGTGTGTGTGTGTGCATGTGCACGTGTTTTTTCTTTTGAAAAAAAATGGTGTGATGCCTGAAGTGCTGGGCTGTTATTTTCCTATCTTCCTTCTTTAATTCCTGAATTAAAGAGCTCGTTCCCCTTATAAAAATGGTATGGTACATTTTATCATATATAAAGCATGTATTTTTTATTCCATGTATACCACAGCATTTTGCATTTTCTACAAAACAGGTTAGTTCCTAATAGTTCTCCCTCTTCTGAAGTTAATAAAATAAATTTTAAAAATGCAGCTTGACATGTTACTAACAAATTTCAAATAATATGTTGTCTCCCCAAAAGACTTTCCCATAGCAGAAAGCTTAAAAGACAGCTTTACCACTGGCTGTTAAATCTCCTTCCATAGATAAATGTTATCCTTACAGGAAACATTACTATATTTACAATTTTATGTGTTTCTTTGTTGAATAGAGTACAGGCTTTTTTTCTTGAAAACCTTCTAAACAACTTGTGGTGATGTAGGTGATTTTGGATTGTAGTTTTGGAGACTTTCTGACCCCAAGACACAACTAATTACACCTCCAGGAGTGATCAGCATAACTGAGATGCTTACAGTGGTTAGGCAGATGACTTCAGGCTGTGTGAACTTGGAAAATCCTTTACCCACCAACCTGTTGATCACAACTGAGTGCCGCAATACAGATGTCAACGTGCAACCTTAGTTCTCAGTGCCTGCACTCTCTACGGTATCACTTGTTTTAGTTTTTTTGTTCACCAGTTCAAGTTGTAAAAGTGGCTGCTGATTGTCTCCTCACTTGACATAATTGACCAGTGAGTAAGGACATAGAATTCATTTGCTGCCTCTTGTTATGAAGTTTTTGAAGATGCCATTTTCAAGGGACTTCTGTTAATGCTCTCTCTCTCTCTCTCTCTCTCTCTCTCTCTCTCTCTCTCTCTCTCTCTCTCTCTCTCTCTCTCTCTCTCTCTCTCTCTCTCTCTCTCTCTCTCTCTCTCTCTCTCTCTCTCTCTCTCTCTCTCTCTCTCTCTCTCTCTCTCTCTCTCTCTCTCTCTCTCTCTCTCTCTCTCTCTCTCTCTCTCTCAAACAGGAAACCTTGAGGTTTGAGTACCAGCCTCCATATTTCACCAAAAATATACTAAAAGGGTTTTCCAACAAAACACTAATGCTTGGCTTAAATTTTGAAAAATAATGTTCAGATTGCAGAGATCATATTTTGGTCATTTTAGATGAGAAAAACTAATTTCTGCAATTCTCCAGCTGAGATTCTTGTAGATTTTTGGGCCACTCTAACCATCCTCTTCACATTGCATTCAGATAATATAGACACACGTCCAATTCCAGGTTGATTCATAATATTTCCAGTTGACTGGAACTTCTTAATTATTGCCCTGATGATGGAAATGGGCATAAGTATCTTTTTAACAAAAGATCAAAAGGTTAAACAATAAAGACAATTTTTTCCCAGCCTTCTTTGCTCATATTTACCATTTAAGTGCTTAGTGAAGAAATTGGTCTTTAGTCTTCCTTTGAAGATAATCAGTGACTGAGCTGTTCAGACAGTCAGGGAAAGTTCAAAGTAAGTTTTAATAAATGTCCATGTTGGTGGAGGTTGGTCCATTTGGCATTGCAGGCAAGCATCGGTCTTTTAAATCTGATACAGGCAGTTTCAAGGAGCCAAGACAATATAGAAAGGGGATTATTATGGGTAAGTTGCAGGGCCATGCATGTATGCATGAAAAGATCTGTCAGAAGTGAGTTGCAGTAGTCCAATTTTTAGATGACAAGGCACTGAACATGCACCTGGGTGGCCTCAGTGGAGAGAAATGCTGATTGGTTGTCCAAAACTACACCAAGGTTTTGTGCTTTGCTGGATACTGTTTACAGTCTTAAATTTACACTGAGTGTTCCACCCCACTCCACTCCAAATGTCTCTTACAGTGTGTTAAAACCCAAGTTTCAGGGCCCTTGTCTAGCTCTGGGCCCTTCAAATGATTCACTCCCCTCTTTACCCCATCTTCGTGGCACTCCTGACAATTATTTTTCCACCATGGTCCTGTTACTTGCATTGTTGGAGGTGGTGACAGCTTTCCACATCTCCCTTGGGTCTCCACTTTTTTTTCACAGTAATTAATCTCAGCATGGTTTCATTTTAATAGCTATCAAACAAAGCAGGCTAGCTAGCTCAAAAGCTGTTTTAAACCTTTTTTTTTTATTATTTAATATTCACATTTCACCCATGAAGTAAGTGGCATTCATTGGCTCATATGTGGCGGATTTGTGATTTGCGACACAGACGTGTATGATATCGTGACCAGGTTCTCAAAACACTTATTGTTACAATTTACATGCTTTGTAGTTCCTCAATGGGCCCTTTTCACACTTCTTTGTCCTTGTTGTCATAAGTAGCCTTCGCCTGGTAACTTTACTTCATCGACATTCAAAGAGTAAGAGCTTTTGCAGTGTCCTTTTGAGGTACAATTCTAAACAAAAACAGTATTCATTGCTTTCTTGATGAAGAGCAGAGCAAACAAAGCAATCAGGAGGGAATAAGTCAGAAGCTTTTCACTACATCAAAGGTAACTCAAAGCTTAAAATATCAGCTCATGTAGAGTTTAGAGGGCAAGTAAACTGCAACCGCAGTGAGTACAACTTCTCTATCTGAACAAAGCTTATCTGACACATCCTCAAACCAAGTTTGTGTGGCTCTTCATTCCATATCAACTTGCAGCATTTAGCGCTAACTTCCACCTTGCTGTCGACTACTTGACACTGAACAAACAAAAATATTCATCATTCAGCTCTGAATTAACTAGAAATACAGTTAGCTAATGTTAGCTGCAATGATAACTTTTTGAGCTATCAACAACAGCTGAAATTACTAACTAATAGCTAAATAAATAGCTAACATTTTTTATGGGAAATGGAATTGAACAGAAGTGTTGTAAGTGTTAAAGAACACATACACACATGTCAATTGTGACTGCAGATGTATATACTCATCATCAATGCTAATGTTAGAAAATGTTACCTTACTCGGATAACTATGGGTGAATTCTTACACAAATAAATAATATCCTTTAATCAGCTTTGTTGCTTAGTGTATGCCAGTCACTGCAATAGTCTCTGCATCCTTTCCATTGCAAATGCAGCTGATGATAATGCTATGTTTGATAATAATTGTGTTTCTGTGGTAAACAATTTTTATGAAAAGGGCTAGTTGTTATAAGTAACACCTTTCAACAACCCTGGCGTTTTAAATAATCTATGCTTCAAGAGTTAGAATGAAGTGAGTCACTTTTTAAAGGACTCTTGTAGCTGCTGCTTTTAGATTGACATTCCCAATGGCTCTTACAGTATCGATATTCTCAGTGAACGCTTGTCCTTTCTGGGGACATTTTCATACCTCCGAGACATGTACATTTTTGATCACTGTCTCAAATTTCTTGCCAAAAATGTTGAAAATGGTCTTTCATGGTTATGTATTGTGTACAAAAAAGACCTTGGTATATGGCTCAGTGATAAATTTTAAAGACCGTACATTGGCAGTTGTTTGGCAAGTACACTTTTAATAAATCTTACACTTAGCCACTTAAATGCATCTTTTTAGCAAAAGATAATTTTATACAATACATACACACACACACACACACACACACACACACACACACACACACAGACACACACACACATAAAATTATATATATATATATATATATATATATATATATATATATATATATATATATATATATATATATATATATATATATATATATAAAAACACTGTAGTATTTGATTTTATTATAGGATAATTACAGACTGTACACAATTAATTTTTAATTTGCCTCATCAAACCAGCTCAAAATTATCAGGAGGGGCTTCATGAAATGGTGGAAATGTGTTTAACAGCACCCTCTGCAATAATATAATTATCACCTTCATATGACACTGCATACACCTATTACAAAAAAACAACATAATATAGGCTCATTGATTTATAGTGACAACATTTGTTTACATTCATAATAAATTTTACTTTTAAAAAATTACATAATTTAATTTAAATTAAATCACTCATCTCACTTTGCTACAGATGAAGATGATAACTCTGTCCTTTTGTATAGCCATTTGCTCTTTTTTCACTCTTAAGTCTTAAAATGTCGATCCATCCACATGCTACTTACTCTGCAGAGGTCCGGCTCCCACCTGTTAAACGATACTGTATTGCAAAGATAGTAAAGACTGTTTCTTTATTGTCACTTTTATAATGACATCTGTAATAATTGTATGTAATAATAATGCCTTTTCATATTTTCCATAGGGAGTTTCCATTTTCATATTTTCTATAGGGAGTGACTGCAACAAGGACTGAGGAGACTACAAACAGTGAAGCTCACTTTTCAATGAATCCAACAATTAAAAAGTCCATCAAAATGTTTTTTTAAAAAATGTTTAAAATCTGGGTGAGAATTTGCTTGCCGTCTTTATAGTTGGCAGTTTAGATATGAGGTGATTTTCATTTTTCATATCTAAAGTAAAATGCTGAATTTTTTTTGTATTAATTAAATAAATTAATATAATAAAACTACGTTATATTGAGTTTGTAAATTATAATCTAAGCTTTCACTGGATATATATTTTGTTATTTTATTCAAGAAATATGACAGCCAAATTGACCAAACCCGTGTTCAGCAAAAAACAACAACAACAACATACAAACAAACAAACAAAAAACTGTTCATAGACGTAACACAATTACTGCTGCAATAAGGTAGCCTACAGAGAGCAAAGAGAGACCTCCATTAGAAGGGAAGATGAAATTTTAGTAAAATTATGCTCTGACCCACTACTCACTAAGTAGCAGCTGTACGTTTTCAGTTTTGTGTGTGCGCGCGCCGTGAGCTATGATGTCAGAGCTGGGGGAGGGCATCGCCCCCATAGCGCGCAGCATGAACGCAACGCGGCAAAGAGGATGTGCGAGCAAGCGGCGCGCTACTGCAGGAACTGCGTCCCTCCACAAGCTGCTCCACAAGGACCAAGCCAAGCTGCGGGCGCAGGACAGCAGCGAGCAGACAAGAGTCCCCGTGCAGAGCAGTGAGACCGCGACGGCCGCGCAGCCCAGGAACGGCGGCTCACAGCCCGGCGCCATAGTTGGGCTTGTGCGCTGGATCGTCACCAATATGAGCGACAACAAGAGCATCTCGACGCGCGAGTACGGCAAGGAGGAAGCGGCCGTGGCGCAAGAGCAATTCTTCGCTCCGGAGCCGCGCAAAGGCATTTCAGCCATCCTAGACGTAAGTGGCTTCCTGTTTATCAGCGAGCTGCTTTAAGTGCACTTCATTTTCAGGGATGAGTAGCGACGGTGGAGCGCACAGGTTGAGGTTTAATTAGGGTGCTGACTGAGAACACAGCCCCAGTGTAAATTCTACAGCTTGTGCGACTAAATTAACGTCGTATTTGCTCCACAGCCGGTCTCCTACTTCAGAGAAAGCAGCGGAATATTCGCCTATACATTATACTTATTTCACCATCGTTCATTTTACTGTTATTCATGAACTCACACACACACACACTTAAACTCGGCAAGGAGTGTTAATTAGCTGATTAGCTGAAGGAGTTGTTAGAAGAGGGGGAAACATTAAAATGTGCAGGAAAAGCGTTTTTCAGGACCAGGGTTGGGTATCTAAAGCGGATAACTCGGAACCCATTGATCAAATAAGCGCGCTCTCTCCAATGGTACATAGATCAGTGTTGCCAGATTGGGTTATTAACGGCTTAAATGAGGGTTTTTTGGCGGTCACATTTCCGTGGGAAAATGTTCAGTGGGATGGTAGCTGATGGTAACTATTATTTAATTACAGTTTGGACTGGTATGTAGTAAATTGGATGGATTTTAAACCGTGCTTAATGTGGAACCAGTGAGCTCAATCTAGCAACCCTTGCAAACATCTGGCAATTTAATAGCAAACCGACAAATAAGATTATTTTTGCTGTTGCCTTCTAGTCTGTATTTTTGTACTCATTTGACATGACGACACACTCAATGAATAATTGATTTTTCTTTTCTTTATTCACAGAAACCTGCCAATTAGGCTTCATGGATGGCTCACAAGGGCGAGGTCTTGGAAGTATTGATTTAGTAGTGTTGCTTTACACATCAGCATAATGGTTGCCCTCGATGGGCCACATTAACAGTATGAATGTAACAAAATGCATTGTAATTTAAAATAAATTAAACTACACCTTATTATATTGTTAAATAACTTACTGTATTTATTATGTATTCAACTTACAAATATTACATATGCATTTGCACAGATGTAAAAATAAATGTTCAGTTTGAAACCCACATTACTTGAATCAGTGTTCAAACTATTTAAGCAAATAAAGAAAAATATTATAAACAAGTTATGATATTAACCCTTAACTTCATTCAGAACTTTTTTCAACAGTCGGGGGGGGGGCCTATGGCACAACCAACATGTATTACAGAAGTAGCATTTTACAAAAAGAACAACAACAATGAGGTGATGCTGCCTGTCCTTGAACACATCAAGTAGATCCGTCCTCACCCTGAGACACCATCTCACACACATCCTCATTCATAGATCATGTTCTGGAAATAACAAACACAAAACAAAATGCAAGCACAATCATTAAATTGTACACATATTCTACTGTTTTTAGTCTTGGTTTAAATGCATTCTATTTTAATTCAGGTTTTTAAAAATGCTTACCTATGTTTTCTGGCCGGATGTCTGACACCGTTTTCCCCTGGCCAGAGTATCAATGTCTGGTTTTAGGTCTTATGCTGAGGCAATCCACATAACAGCATGGAGGTTGTCATTGGTAATGCGTGATCTGTGCTTGGTCTTGTTTAAATTCATTATTGAAAACATCTGTTTGCACAGATAGGTGCTCCCAAACATGGACAGAATACGAGCAGCATGAAGTCAGAGCTGTGGCATCAAACCAGGGGGCAGTACACTGTAAAAATCCTCGATTGCAGCATCCTGGAACTTGGCTCTTAGGCCACTATCGGTTTGAAGCTCAACTAACTCCATCTGCATGTTATGGGGCACACTGCAGACGTCGGCGATGAATGGACTGGCAAAGATGTCAAAACCAGAGTGCTGCGCTTTAAAGTCAGAGAAGTGTCGATCAAACTCATTTATTAACCGGTTCAGTTTGGTAGTCAACCGACCACATGAAAAAGCACCAGGAACTGAGGCTGAGATGATCTGACAAGTAGGAAAGTGGGCGAGATTGTCCTGCTCCACCTGACACTTCCAGAGGTCGAGTTTACACTGGAAAGCTGTGATCATGTCGGACATCTCTGTGATGACTTGTTTACGTCCCTGCAGTTTCTGATTCAGCTGAGCCAGATGCTTGGTTAAGTCACATAACATAGCAAAGTCACACAGCCAGTTTGGATCTGATAGTTCAGACAAGGGTTTTCCTTTGCTCTGCATGAAAAGAGCAATTTCTTCTCTCAGCGCAAAAAATCGTTTGAGGACTTTGCTCCTACTCAGCCACCTTACTTCTGTATGGTACGGCATATCTCCATGCTCTGAGACCCACTCCTGCAAGAACAGCTGGAACTGGCGGAGATTCAGGCCACGCGCCTGAATAAAGTTCACTGTTTTCATGACCGTGGTCATAATATCATCCAGCTCCAGAACCTTTCCACACAGAGCTTCTTGATGGATAATGCAGTGATACGTAATCATGGGCGTGTGACAGTTACTTTTTTGCAATTTCTCCTTCATTAGTCCAACCAAGCCTGTTTTTCCTCCACACATCGCAGGTGCACCATCTGTTGTGGTCCAATGCATGGCAGCTACATCCAAGAGCTCCTCAGTGACAGAGAGGTCCGGATTCATGCCTCTAATAAAAATGGATAGATGTGCTGTATCCATGTTGTCTGTGCTTTCATCCATAGCTGAAAAAAAAAGATTGACAGCCGCATGTCTCTTTGGCCAGCTGTGTTGCTAAATTTTCTGTTAATTCCTTAACTCGGTCCATGATGGTGTTTCTTGACAAACTGACATTTTGAAAAGTCTGTATCTGGTCAGGAAACACCTGCTCACACACTTTTAGCATGCACTGCTTCAAAAATGCACCCTCTGAAAAAGACTTTGAAGCTTGGCGATTTCTTCAGCCACAATAAAACTAACTTTCACTGCTGCATCATTTTTGGCTGTAGCTTTTGTGAGCACATTCTGCTGTGACTGCAATTTGCCTTTTAATTCAGCTGAAATTCTTTGTTTTTCTTGGAGGATAAATTTACCATACTTAGCTCCGTGTATGGTGTCAAAATGCCGACGTAGATTGTACTTTTTTACGACTGACACCGCCTCATAACACACAAGACATACTGGTTTTTCACCTTGAAGTACGAACATGTATTCGTTCTCCCATCGTTCGTGAAACTGCCTTCCTTGTGCATCAATTTTTCTCTTCTTGGACATGTTGAGGTTAATTAGCGGAGATTTCTCAGTTTCAAATCGCCTTGACGTGACTTTGCTGCAGATGTAGTTTATGTGGCCCTCAGTATGATTTTTTTCGGAAAGGTGGAAAGGCCTACATTACCCATAATCCTCGACCACCGATGATTTTTTTCACGCCCCTAGGCGTCTGATACTGACAGAAAAGGGACCCTTCCACATCTGTATGAAACGCTCTGGGTTCTCAATTGACTCCAATATAAACCCGTCCGCGGCGGTAAGAGACGCATAGAGCAGAGGCTACAGCTGTCCATTCACTCATTCACAATAATAACCCGATCACGGCGATATATGACGCTATCAGACGCCTAGGGGCTTGACAAATCGTCAGTATTTAATGAGTTGGGAATGAGAACAGCAAAAACGTATGTTAAGACAATCATGCACCTATCACGTTCTCGCGGGCCTTGAGTTTGACGCATGTGCACTAGAGAAAAAGCAGAGAGAGGCAAAAAAAAAAAAGGAGAAAGATAAATGGTGCAGGAGGGGAGATGCAGAGTTTGGAATGAGAAAAGGAGGGAGGGAAGGAGATGGGGAGAGGGAAGTGCAATTACCTGGGTCTATTACCAAGTCTATTACCTGGGTGATGCCTCGGCTCGTGGTTGGGCAGTGAAGGCATGATTACTGTTCATCTAAGTTCATAGACCATTCTTTTATTAATGGAAAACAGTGCTGAGCAGGTCACATCAACAAAACATAAACCTCTATGTAATGAAGATATGATCGGTATGTACATACAATCATGTGGAAAAATAAGTACATCTCATGGAAATTATTGGATTTTTTTCACCTATTTGGACAAGCAAATTTTATCATCTTTGAAACCGTTCCTATTAAAAGCTGACACTCAATCGAACACATAACATTGACATTTTGTAGTAATTTTGCAATTTAAATTAACAAAAAAACAAAACAAACCCAGATCAGTCACATGGAAAAAGTATGTAGACCCCTACATTTATTACACCTTCAAATCCATAAAATTAGAATCATGTGTTCAAGATTGGGTACCAGTGATTAGAACCTGCTTAGTGAGTGCAGGTGAAACCTGCCTTATTTATCCCCCTCTCATATCTAGTGTCTAGTGTTCCCTTTGCTACTGAGGTGTGTGGTATCATCATGCCAATATCTAGAGTTCTATAAAGTCTTCAGAAAAAGGTTGTGGATGTCTGAGTCTGGAAAGGGATTTAAAAAGATCTCCAAATTATTTGAAATACATCATTCCACTGTAAGGAAAATAATCTACAAATGGCACAGATTTCAAAGGACTGCCAATTTGTCCAGGACTGGCCGTCCCAGAAAATTCAGCCCAAGAGGCAACCATCTGATGCAAAAAAGATTTCATCACAGGTTCTGCTAGTAAGTCTTGAAACTTTTCATGTCAAAGTGCATGCTTCTACAATCAGAAAGAGATTGCACAAATTTGACTTGCATGGGAGACGTGCCAGGAAAAAGCTTTTGTTGTCTAAAAGAACATTAGAGCAAGATTACAGTTTGCCAATGACCATATAGGTAAAGAGCGGACCTTTTGGAATAATGTGCTCTTGACAGATGAATCAAAGATAGAGGTGTTTGGCCACAGTAACAGAAGACATGCTTAGCGCAGACCAAAGACAGCTTTTCAGGAGAAGCAACTCATACCATCTGTGAAGCACAGTGGTGGAAATGTTATGGTTTGGGTTGCTTCTCTGCTTCAGGAACTGGAGCGATTGCATTCATTGATTCAACTAAGAATTCTGCATCATATCAAAGAGTGCTTGGAGATAATGTGAGGCCATCTGTCCAAAAGTTGAAGTTGAACTGAAAGTGGACCTTCCAACAGGATAATGATCCTAAGCACACTAACAAATCCACCAAGGAATGGCTCAAAAAGTAGAAATGAAGGGTTATGGAATTGCCTAGTGAAAGCCCATGGCAATACATGCAACACAATCCTCAAACACCTTCACCTGAAAGAATATTGAATGGAAGAGTGGTCAAAAATTCCAGCAAGTTGATATCAGGGAGTGGTGGACAATTATGCAAAACGCCTACAAGATGTTATTTCTGCTAAAGGAGGCCAAAGGTGTACTTACGTTTTCCACAGAAGAATTTCACATCTATCGATATTTATGTTGAATAAATGATTGAAAAATTTATTTTCCTTCTTGTTTTGTTCAAGTATATAAACTTTATTAATATGCACTGTTTCAAAGAGGATCAAATGTTTCCTTGTTCAAATATGTAAAAAAAAAATGGAGCATACTTATTTTTTGACATGACTGTAATTTTCACATACAATCAGGTGTAGACATATTAGCACCCCAGATGAAAAGGGATTAGAACGGGAATGAAAAATGCTTTTGTGGTTAATTAGCTTAATCTCACACTGATAAATAAGAGAGGAATTTAAACATTAATGTATTCTAAGAAAACAAAAAAAACATTTTTTAAAATGTGATTTAAGTATTTGAATACTGCCATATTCAGATCCTTATACTGGGTTACTGGTACCATTGAACCATTAGTTGTACCTAACAATAGAATGAGTGTTTCCACCAGCCAGTCTGAAAGTCGTTACTATCGGAATTGGCTTACCCATATGAAGTGGGGAGGGAAGAACGCCTGCATGTAGTGCTGGGCAATGTTCCGGTTTAATTTGGTTAATTTGAATTAATGTTTTAAAGCAATTTTCAAAATATTAATTCAAATTAACGAAATTAATCATGAAATTGCCGAGCACTACATGCAGTCGTTCTTCCCTCCCCACTTTGTTATAACATCAACAGTTCTGTCTCACCTCTCCTAACCACAAGGTGGGGAGAATCACCTGGATACCCTCTTGTGTACATGTCTTGTGCACATGTACCTTCCATCTGTTAACTTTCCATTGTCCCTGATGCACCAACCAACAGATTAGCCGGCCTGTGACTATATAATGTTAGTGCGGTCAAGCAGTTTTACCCCCATCATAACATATGCATCTCTTGGCTGGTCTTTGCTAACAAGCCATACTGCAAGACTTCGCTCACTCAGCCAGTGTCTGTAGCCCCTGAAAGCAAAAGACAAGCATCAGTTATGTGCTCTCTGCACTGGCATTGACCATCTTAAGGACGCCATCAGATATCCTCCATGCTGACAGTGGGATGATGCCCAGCTGGCAGATTAGACCTTGATTCAGAGTCTGAATCTGATCCAAGTGCTCCAGCCTAAACTGCTAGTCAACAAAGACTGATAAGCAGAGTATGAAGCTGAGAAAGCTGCGTCTCTATATGTCTCTAGAATTATGTCATAAATTTACACAAAATACAATTCCAAAATTTTTTGGACAGTATGGAAAATGCTAAAAAATCATTTGAAAATTCAATTCACCCTGTACTATATTGAAAACACATTATTAACAGATTATTTGATATTTTACATTGTGAATTTAATTTATTTTTGAAAATATACACTAATTTCAAATTTGATGACTGCAACATACTTCAAAAAATGTGGGACAGTTGACTGTTTAACACTGTGTAACATCACCCTTTCTTTTAATAACACTTATTAAATGTTTGGTAGGGCTGTGACTATGGCCATGACAACCGCACCACTACGGTGATAGTTTGCTAACGCAGTGGTGGAGTGCCATCTGCAGTGGTGTCACATCACACGCCATGTTAATGTTTCTGCTTGAGTGGGCACTATGACAAGTATAAAGTACAATGTTTTGTGTACAAGTATAATAATAACAGTTGCCATATTAATTCGTATTTTAATGACAACATAAAGTTGATCGACCAAGTCTAAATAGGGTGTCTAAACCTCTGGTTATTGTAATATTTTCTAGTTAAGTGTACATAGGAAACTATGGTATGATTATATAAAGCTAATCTTAACTCAGATATTGTTGGTCTATCTCTGTAAATTTTAGTGGTCATGACCTCTGACTAGAAATAACGTTACTATAACTAAGTGTTACTATCTAAGGGGACTAAACAAAGTAATCCAAATGAATGAGCACAATTTAAAGTATAGAATAAACTAGAATTAATCAAATGTAAAAGATCAAAAGTATCAAAATACAAATAACTAGGAAACAAATACAACATTGAGGTTTTTACAATTGGAGTCAGATTTAATTTAAGAGAGTCAAACAGAATTGGAATGACAAATTTAATAATATTTATAAATGTATTCACCTCACTTCAAAAAGACAGAAACATGTGGGAATCCTTCTACCACATCATTGGATACCGTTGTTGGACCAGTGAGTGGACCCTTACATTTATAATACAAAAATGTCAACCTGAGAAGAGCTCTAATCAGCTAATTAACTCAAAACTCCTGCAAAGGTTTCCTGAGCCTTTAATCTCTGTCTGGTTCAGTACACACAACCACAATCATGGGCAAGATGAAAGTAAATTTTGCATTTCATTTGGAAATCAAGGTACCAGAATCTGGAGGAAGAGTGGAGAGGCACAGAGTCCAAGTTGCTTGAAGTCCAATGTGAAGTTTCCACAGTGATGTCAGGGGTAGAGCGGGTTGTCCACTAATCATAGCGTTGGCGGTTCCCGGCCCACGTCTCAACATGCGGAAGTGTCCTTGGGCAAGACACTGAAGCTAGCACCTTGCATGGCAGCACTGCAGCCATTAGTATGTGAGTGTCTGTGTGAATGAGTGAATGAGAAATAGTGTAAATCGCTTTGTAGAACTGCTAAGATTAAAAAACTATGATTTGGGGTGCCATGTCATTTGTGTTTTCTCAAGTCGAGAGTCTATGCCACCATATAGCAGGAGATTTTGGAGCACTTCTTGCTTCCATCTGCTGACAAGCTTTATGGAGATGCTGATTTCCTTTTCCAGCAGGACTTGGCACCTGCCCACAGTGCCAAAACTACTAGTAACTGGTTTGCTGACAATAGTATTACTGTGCTTGATTGGCCAGCCAACTCGCCTGACCTGAACCCTATAGAGAATCTATAGGGTATTGTCAAGAGGAAAATGAGACACCCTTGACCCAACAATACAAACGAGCTAAGGCCGCTGTCAAAGCAACCTGGGCTTCCATAATGCCTCAGCAGTGCCACAGGCCTCCATGCCACGCTGCATTAATGCAGTAATTCATGCAAAAGGAGCCCCGACCAATTATTGAGTGCATAAATTAACATACTTTTCAGAAGGTCGACATTTCTGTATTATAAATTCTTTATTCTAATATTTTGAGATGCTGGATTTTTGATTTCCATGAACTGTAAGCCGTAATCATCAAGATTAAAAGAAAAAAAAAGGCTTGAAATATTTCACTTTATGTTTAATGAATGTAGAATATATGAAAGTTCCACTTTTTGAATTTAATTATGAAAAAAAAAACTTTTCTATAATATTACAATTTTTTGAGATGCAGCTGCATACAGTGGGGGAAATAAGTATTGGATGCATCAACTTTTTTTTTTTTTTTTTTTTTTTTTTAACCAGACATCAGTATTAACTGAAGAAATCTGGAAATATAAAGAATTCACAACATTAACGTCCATAAATAAAGTTATGTGTAATAAAGTGGAATGACAAGAAAAAGCAGTTCTCCAAGGCAAGGAACCAGCTGAAATCCATAAGTAATTATACCCCTATCTGTGCAAATTAATATCAGCTGGGTTACTAAATTGATGGTCTATAAAATTCGTTATTCATTACCAAGGTGTCACACAAGAAACATCTCATGGGTAAAAACAAAGAGCTCTTCCAAGACCTACGGAACCTATATGACTTTCTTTCTCCTGTGGATCACAAAAGAATATATTTTGAAGGATGTCTGAGCTGTTTTGTTTTCATATAATGGAAGTCAATGGGGATCAAAAAAGCACTATAAATATTGACATTTAAATGGCCTTTAATTTAAGATGTGCCTAAAGCAAATCCTCAGTCAACACTTTCTGTCTTGAAGATCCACAGAGAAGACAACATCTGGCTCAAAGAAGAGGTGTGGAAGAAATTAATTCAGCTGCCAAAGAGTCTCTGTTTGTCAAAGAGATGGCCGTGGCATTGTGGGGGACAACCACTTTAAAAAGCAGAAATGTGTCAGGAAAGGGGTGTCCTACAAATAAAAATTCTGCAAAGCCTCCCTTGACACCCTCCAAGTTTTGAGAGGTAATCTAATTTTTTTTATGCAATAAGGCATGTATGTAACCATAATCAATTTTGTTAAAAAAAATAAAAATAAATAAAAATTAGTTGATAGTTTTGATGTTTGTAAAAAAAAAATGATGTTCAGATATTTTTCCATTTATATTCACTAAATCGCTTCTTGGTAAATAAACTATCTAGACATATTTAACATTTAAATGCCTACAGATATATATTTAACTTCATGGGGTATAAAGTAAAGATCACTACACTAACTTTTTATCTTTATATGAGCAATAAATAAGAGTAAGAGGAACAACTATTAGGAGCATTATTTGGAATGTTTCTAGATTAGTGTAGGCTACTTATTTTTTAAAAAAAAGGCAAAATATGCAACAAAAAAAAACTACATCTGACCCTATGGTGTGCCTTTCTAATTAGTTTTACTAACAAAAGAGACAAATTAGTAATATCTGATATTTTTCTTTTTACTTTCAAGTCTGCTTCAGTGACTCAACGAACTAATCTACTCAAACCCAAGGAACCCGAAAAGAGAGTGAGCGAGAGAAGAGGCAGAAGCTAGTGGGGTATTACACATCCCAAAAAATACAAGACATTGTACAAAAATGAAAGGAATCATGAATATGTGAACTGAAACCGAAATACAATTACAATTGTTGAAATAGTTTTAATCATTCCAACTAATTATTTTGTACACAGTTGTTAGAATGGGGTAGAAGCACAAATTAAATCTGCAAGCAGCGATGATGGGGCCCTCCCCTCGACCTGGGTGCATGTTGGGGCTGCTCTGCCAGGGGAAAGTCATTCCATTTTTTTTTAGCACGATGAAATCTCTAGGAGTAGTTTGTTAAAGTACAAGGCCTGGAAATGGCAAAAACAGAGCAAAAATTGAAGAGAAAAATCTAAATAGCTGACTTCCTGTTGAGTTTAGGGCATGAGTCCAAGAGACTTTTGTACGCGTTGTGTACTGAATTTAATACATGCACAAATGTAGCGCGAGGTGCACATCGTTGAAATTTTGTAGGTGGTGCTATCAAGCCATTTTGCCACAATCAATTCTGGAACCCTTGTCAGATGTAAATTTTCATTAGTTCTGACACCTGTGCAAAGTTTCCAGCTAAGACCATCCTCATCAACAGTGACAAGCTAAGACCAGCTTCACCGACAGTGACCAGCTAAGACCAACCTGACCAGATTAAATAAAGTTGTCAAAAAAAAACTCTAAAAGCATCATGCGGAACCAGCAATAACCAGGCTGGGATACCAGCTAATACCAGCTTATGCTGGTTTTAGCTGGGGTTTTTTTCAGCAGGGTGACTTTCCCTACTTCTCCTATCTCCTGTCCTCAAAAAAAGTCACTGCAGTCCATATTTACTTCTCCTTCCTCCTCCTCCTAGACTCCTGCCATATTTCCCACTCCAATTCCTCTCAACAGCTTCGTTTCAGATTCATTCACAGGAAACACGTAACCCGTGTTTTTTAAATTTTTTTTATTGACAATGACCTTGAAACCGTACTCTAATATAATTTTAGATATTACATGGACCAAGAATATGACAAAACAGTAGGGCTTTCTGCAAGAAATATAAGATTTTTTGCTGAACAAGTCCTCTTTTCAACTATTTTCAACTTGAGGGTGCAAAAGCTATCACTGAGGAAAGATGTTAGAATTCCTCTCAGTTTGACTAATTAGATTATTTGATTTTACTAATTAATCTAATTTGTCCGTCATTGTGTGTACATTTTTCATAGCTTGCTAGTATACTGCTTAAATTTGCTGGTTGTACAGCAACAGGAGAATAACCGGGTGCGTCTCTGTTGTTGTGGTAACAGACAACAATGCAGGCGTAACTGTTCATTCACACCAAGTTGGTATTACCGAAGTTGAAAACTTTTAATACATTGAAAGCTGCCACAGTAATTCGTAGAATTTGTCTATATCTACATATTTCTGTTTAATATATTTTATTAAAGCAGATGTTACCTGTCTTCAACACAAAAATTAGTTCATGAGAGTTGCCAAAAAATAATCGACACAAACAGCTCAGAGAGTACAATTGACCTTTTTTTGCCATATCTAAAATTAGATTAGAGTAAGGTTTCAAGGCCATTGTGAAATAATCTCCAGCTAAGCTATTTTAGCGCATATCCCTGCTAAATGGTGCCAACTTCCTAATAGTGTACGTGGGCGTCAACTGCCAGTATCATCTTTTCGTGTAACAGTCCCTTCAGGATTTTGTGATTGCAGAAATTAATGCAAAATCAAGTAAACTTGAATTTTCAAAGAAGCTTGCAATTTTTCAAAATTACCACATATTTGGGGCAATAGGCACCATGTGACATCACCACAACATGCATTCAGCCAAAACTCTCTACGATTCACGTGCGTCGAACATGAGTACAGCTAAAAGGTCGTATTTACCAACAAACATCCCTGTGATAGATTGTGCAAAACAATTTTGTGCAAATGCAATTTCATGATGTCAATTTTCCGCAAAAAATAACAAACATCTGTGCAAATTTTGCAAGAAGCCACAGCAAAATCAAGCATTTTTGGCCACAACAATCACAAAAAATCTTTGCAAAAATCCTGTACAGACTGGTGTAATATGCATAATGCATTGAAAAATTCTGACACTTTTCTGTATTGTTTTCTTGCCATTTTTTTCATGCAGCAAAGAAGAAATGGGAAAATGGCATGTTTTTCCCTTTGCTTTGTTTTGAATTATTAATAGATGACTGAAATAACTCGTTGTTAATTTTTTCAAATCTCTTTTGGAAATGAAAATTGAATGACCAAAAGGTACATGGACCAACGTGCATGGATTTCTCATTTAGTTTGTGGGAGTGTTGGATCATTGTGATACCGGAGTGAAAAAATGTGCAGTACTTCTGTTTGGTATGGAAGCCCTAAGTAGCCATTTATTATTAATGTTTTTTTTCTGTTGTTTCCTCATGATCACAATATAACAAAAGTTGTTTTCTCTTGATCTCGACTTAATTTTCCTGTGTACTGGACATCCATCATCCCGAAGTCAATGGGGTTTTTGAATGGGTTTTTTGGTTAAATGCCTGAAATAAGGTCTGTGGTTAACACAAACTCAAGATATGTTCACGTTTTATTGTACACCATTAAATACACTAGCAATCCCCCACTCAGGATTTTTTAAAAAGATTTTACGTGTCTTGAAAAAGACGGTTGCTAACAAGTGGCTTAATGGGATTACAGAGGTTGTCAGGGACATTAAACGTCATCACGCCGAACAGGAAAACTCATCTACTACAGCCTTGCTGTGTTTATACTTGCACTCTTGCAGATTTATCAGTTTATAGTATTTTCCAATTGTATTATTTTTTAATATAAAGATTGAAAGAGTTGTCGGAAGCTTAGTGATGGTGACGTTGAAGTCATGCGACCGTGGTGTAGTTCGTTTATAGCCTAACATTAGCTTTTTACTTCTTGTGAGTGTATCTAGGCTTCAAAGTCTTATGAATGTTATATTAATGAACGAAACATGTAAGAATCATAAACTTTTGTTGGTCACAGAGTTTATTTTCTGCAATAATCCAAAAGCTAATGGAAATTCCTATTGGATTTTTGTTGAGGGAACCAGAGTGATACTAACTTCTGGGGTGGCCTAAAAAATGTCATCCCTGCAGGATTGACAACTTCCACATTAGTGTCCAACACTTGAGAAAGGGACACCCCTCTCTCTTAGTGCAGAGATAAAGTCCATCTCTACAAAGGGCAATTATTACATTCATGATGGCGAAGATGTCAACGTGCATGTAACACCAGTCCCATTCACAAAGCGCAAGATTTTCTCAGGATAAAATTACATCTTGAGAAAACAGCTTTTGGTTATGTCAAGATCACGAGAAAATTAAGTAAAGATCACGAGAAAACAACTTTTTGTTATGCCGAGATCATGAGGAAAAACAACTTTTATGTCGATATCACATGAAAATTAAGTTGTGATCACGAGAAAACATTTTTTTAATGTCGAGATGACAAGAAAATTAAGTCGGAATCACGAGAAAACAACAGATTTTTTATTTATTTAATTTTTTTAAATATATATAATGCATGGCCGCTTAGGGCTTCTGTAGTTGGGAGGCGGGATCAAATAGTTAGCACACCTTGTCACATGGTTATATACATTTAGTCTTGTTCAGAACTCTATAAACAATTTTAATGGGTATTTAATTATGTGCTCTTTACATATGTCAAATTATATCTATAGGTATGACTATACTTCACTTTTAAAATTCATTCTTGAGGAATACTGAACACCACAAATCGTATTGATTGTATGATTTTAACATTGTAAGGGGGCGACGCAAAGGTACTGCGACTCTTCATTGGGTGGTGCATACTTTTTTGTTATTGGTCAAAAGAAATGGCGGAACATTCCCATTGGTCTGGTGCACTGGCTGCAATGCGAATCCATCGCCATGCTGTTCACAATACCATGTTGACCAGAAAATAAAGTCTTGTATGGAAGCAGTATAATACCCAGAAATTTGTGTTAAAAAAGTTCTCTTAAATATATATTTATTTGACTTATTTATATATCTAAATATATTATATATATGATCCTTAATCCGATTGCCGTTTGTTGCTAGGCAGATTATGGTAATACTCGGCCATTTCTGCAGCTACCATTCCGAGGTAAGACCAACATGAATTGTTTTGTTTAAATAATCCAACATGTTGTGAGGTCAATTTTGAACCTTATACAAGGTTGATGTATTTGTTCGTATTTTAAAGCTTCACCGACCGACCTTAATGCCTTTAATTCTCCATTATACATCTTAAAGGTCTGTTTGACTAGATTGTTGTTTAGTCCCACCCAAAATGGAGACTTTCCTTCCTTGTTCTACAGCAGAAACTGGGATGGGCTCAACTATAAGCAGGGACCGAAAGGTCTATTACCAGTATTTAAAATCATTTAAAATTACTATCTGTTTGTTCAAAATTATAGTGAAGCTATGTAGCAAAAGAAACACGACCGCATTCGTGTTCCTGTAACGTTAATGGCTGCCTCTCTGTACTTATCTTCAATTATGCTGGTATCACGGTGCAGCAAAAAACCCGTGTTTTTGCAGTTATGGTTTTTGTGGTATGGTCCGGTTGGAACACTGAATCTGGCGGGTCAAAACAGGGGGAAATAATAATAAAAAAAGACCAACATGTCGTAATGGGAGATTTTATTATCGGTCGTTTTTTGTTTGTTTGTTTGTTTTTTTGACACCGATTTAAGCAGGCTTATGTACATTTCGGTCCATTTCCTTCACAATTTAACGCGCTTTCCCCTTCTACCCCAGAGAAATAATAGACTGACCGTTCCTTTAAAATCGCAGTCTAGCTAATACGTTAGTTATGGCCAGTCTCTAGTTGAACGAATGATGTATGTGAATAAAGTACAAACTTTCATCTATGAAACATTACAGTTTGTTAACGTGTGTTTGTTTTAGCTAGCCAGCTAGCTAGAGTTACACGTTCATATTTTCCACATGTTCAATAGTTAATACAAACGATTCTAGACAGGTAGCTGACTACATAGGAGTGTTGTGTTACAGACAGTAAACAAATAATCGGTTTGTTGACAAAGTTCAAATTAATTTCCGTTTTTTTTTTATTGTAATTTGATTGATTCAGGCCTAACTAGCCAACTATTGTTCTAACTATTTCCAGTGGCTAGGTAATGGTGCACTTCCAAGTTCTCATCCTACAGTTTATTAATTATCAATAACAGCAGTGTATGCTGAAACTGTATTTCAGTTCTATAGCTCTAGTTAAAAGCATTTGTATATACATAGGGTTGCCAACTTTGGCTTCCTATCTGGAGTGAGATTTATGAATCAAATGACCCTTTTTTTGCGCTGTGCAGAAATGAAAATTAGGGGGTAAAATGTGCGTAATGTCATACATCACTTTTTCCACTTGATTGTTTCTATTAATTCCTCAAAGCCCCTTGTCTTTGCTCTCCATTGCCGTCAGTACTTTTCATGAAAGTCCCCATGAAATGAAAAATTGAAGTTTTGTAGCTTTTAATATAAGCACGTTAGCCTTAAGGTTATCTTTAACCTAGTGTGCTCCAAAACAATGACAAAATTCACATTTACAAGATATATGCTTTCAAAATGTACAGTTTCTTTCAACCACCAATGCAGACCAACAATTTTGGTGACATCATTCTGCATTTCGTCTCCTCATAAGATTTTCTGTTCAATCAAATGCTCTCTAGAATCTGAAGGGTCCCGTTCCTCACCATTATAAAAATCCATGGTACCACTTGTCAAGTACAGCTTAGCCTGGCTGGTTATCTCAAACAAGCGTTACTGTACTGGTCACTTGTGTACAAGCACAATTTCTCTCCCTGGAACAATGGTAATATCACTTATAACAACAAAATGTCATTATACATGGAGAATTGGTTCCAGCATAACATATTAATTGTAAACCAGCTTATTGACAAGAATGGGCAATTATACACTTGTAAATGAATAATAATTAAGGCTATCCTCAGTGGCATGCTGACTTTAACCAAATCTTCAGTTGATGATATTAATGATTCCCCAACTTTTTCCATTTTTGATAAACATTTTAAAAATAATTTATAAGAAACTCCATTATTGTCAGATCCAGTCCTCCATGTAAATCAAGATGGCTTAATTCTCACCATTTATCATCTGGAAATAACCTTATAAATGTAAATGTTATCTCTACCTCATTTTGGGTTGACTTTAAAATGGACATGAGTACAAAATTTAGCAAAACCTTAAATTTAAAACCATATGATATTTTACTTTGTTTACAAAACCCATATTTTTCTGAAAAACAAAATGACATGATTGATATTTTAATTATTTTAGCAAAGTTTTATATTCACAAGACAAGAGGAACTAAAAAAAACCCTTAATATATTACCTTCTGTAACACTGATATTAATGAATGATTTGAAACCCTTTCAAACATGAAAATACAAAACAAGAAACTCATGAAAATGGTAAAAATTCTAAAACCTTTCAGATACATGTAACTGCCCAAGCATTAATATTTTCCGTTCTATTGCTCTTGTTATTACTTTTGTTTTTTAATTTTATTTCACATTCTCTGAACTGTTAAAC
This sequence comes from Ictalurus punctatus, assembly GCF_001660625.3. Taxonomy (NCBI): domain Eukaryota; kingdom Metazoa; phylum Chordata; class Actinopteri; order Siluriformes; family Ictaluridae; genus Ictalurus; species Ictalurus punctatus. Next base: position 20,453,951 of record NC_071284.1, read on the forward strand.
AATGCAGTTGACTTCTTTTTGCTTTGTATTTGACCATGTTATTGACTTAAGTACAATAAAGGTGTGTGTGTGTGTGTGGGGGGGGGGGGGGGGGGGGGGGGTAGATAGATGGCCTAGTCTGGGTTGTGAGGTAAGCTAAACACTATTGCCTATTTTAAAACGTGGCGGAGCCACACTATCTTCTGCCCTGACTTCCTGTTTCAGTGGAAAAATAACGTCAACACATCAAATAATGCTGCGCGTTTCAAAGCACTTGATGGGGACTTTAAAATATCGTCCCTGTCTTCTACAGTGTCTTTATCCTCTCTCTCCTTAAAATACAACCCCAATTCAGAAAAAGTTGGGACAGTATGGTAAATGCTATAAAAACAAAGGAGTGATTTGTAAATGTACCTTGACTTGTATTTAAACAAAAAAAGTATAAAGACAAGGTATTTGATGTTTTACCTCATCAACTGCATAGTTTTGAAATTGATGCATGCAACACGTTCCAAAAAAGTTGGGATGGTGAAATTTAGGACTAATAGCGATGCAGCAAGTTGAAATAAGAAGGTGATGTGAAACAGGTGAGGCAGTCCTCTAATCATAATATATAAAGAGCCTCCAAAAAAGGCCTTGTCCTTCAAGAGCAAGGATGGGTCAATGCTCACCAATCTGTCAACAGATGCGTCAGCAAATAATCTAACACTTTGAGAACAACATTACCCAAAGACAAATCGGTAGGATTTTGGGCATTTCACCTTCTACAGTGCACAACATAATTAACAGATTCACGGAGTCCGGTCAAATCTAAAGGGCAAGGTCAAAAACCACTTCTGAATGTGTGTGATCTCCGATCCCGCAGACGTCACTGTCATGAGTCTGTAATGAATATCCTGGCATGGGCTCGGGAATACTTTGGTAAACCTTTGTCAGTCAACACCATTCGCCGCTGCATCCACAGTTGCAAATTAAGGCTTTACTATGCAAAGCAAAAACCATACATCAACACTGTCCAGAAGCGCTGCCGACTTCTCTGGGCTCGGTCTCATCTGAGATGGACAGTAGTACAGTAGAATCGTGTTTTGTGGCCCGACGAGTCAACATTTCAAATAGTTTTTGTACAAAAAAAGCCAAAGAGGAAAATGACCATCCAAGCTGTTGTCAGTGTCACATCCAGAAGCTAGCATCTGTCATGGTATGGGGGTGTGTTAGTGCCAGTGGCATGGGTAACTTGCACATCTGTGAGTGCACCATGAATGCAGAAAGTTATGTGCACATTTTGGAGGAGCATATGCTGCCATCCATAGCAGGACAACGGCAAACCACATTCTGCTCAGATTACAAGCGCATGTTTGCGTAAGCAGAGAGTGTGGGTGCTAGCATGGCCTGCCTGCAGTCCTGACCTGTCTCCGATTGAGAATGTGTGACGCATTGTGAAGCACAAAATAAGACAACAAAGGCCCCATACAGTTGTGCAGCTGAAGAAATGCATAATGGGTGCATGGGGGGGAAATTCGGCTTGCTAAATTTAACTAAGTGGGATCTTTAGTGCCCAAATACTTAAGTTTTATTAAAAGAAAAGATGATGTTACACAGTGGTAAACGGTCAACTTTACCAACTTTTTTGGAGTGTGCTGCAGTCATCAGATTTTAAATGATTGTATATTTTCAAAAATAAATGAAATTCACAAAGCAAAACATCAAATAATGTGTTTATAATGTATTTTCAATAGTGGAGGGTGAATTGAATTTGACTTGACTGAAAATGACTTTTTGCATTTTCCATACTGTTTGCATACCTTATGCAATCATAATGATCACAACTGTTGATCATAATTTCAAATTTCAATAAAACTGTCTGATGCAGGCTAAATTTCTGGTAAAGAATGAATGAATGATAACTATTTTAGACATGAAAATCAAATGATTTGTGTGGACAAATGCTTACGTTTCACATCAAAATCTCAACATCGTCTCCAGTGATTGTGGCGCAGGTGACAGTTAGCAGCTTATGTGCAGTGTCCTTACACAGTGCGGCAGAAAATGTGATTGGTACAGGACCTAGCTGATTCAGACTGGTCCAATCAAGAAGTTGTAGGGCTTCATTGCTCTAATAAACTCCACACCTTCTCGATACTGACAGAAAAAAATCATGTGAGCAGGTTTGTGACTATGCTGCATTTTTACATTGGCTTAATATTTCATTTGGCGTGAGATTTACTTGGGCAGCGTGAGACAGAGCCTGAAAGTGCATCTCTCATGCCAAATGCGCGAGTTGGCAACCCTGTATACATATTTGGGATCAAAGATGGATATGAGACGATGGATCAGAATTTCAATTATGTACAATCATTTCCACATATTTACATCTAGATGTGTTAAACAACTTAGAACATGGCAGACCACTCAATTTTAAGGTGAGCAAAAGTATTGGAACAAATATATGTAAATAACACTTAATGTTTGGTTGCATATCCCTTGCTTGCAGTACCTGATGAAGTCCTTTGTTGCGTTCAAAGTATTTTTTGGGTCATTGTCTTGCTGCATGATGTTTCTCTCAATTAGATTGGATGCATTTCCTTGTAAAATTCTGCTGCTATCATCATGAGTTACATCATTAATAAAGATTAGTTAGTTAGTTACAGAAGCAGCCATGTAAGCCCAAGCCATGACACTTCCTCCACCATACTTGACTGTTGAGCTTTTATGTTTCTGATCATGAGCAGATCCCTTCTTTCTCTGCAGTTTAGCTTTTCCATCACTTTGGTAGAGGTTAATCTTGGTTCCAGAACTTTCTCTGTATTTCTTTGCAAATTACAATCTGACCTTCGATTCCAACTGCTGATGAGTTGTTTTTATATCTTGTGGTATGGTCTTTATATTTCTTCTTTCAAAGTCTTCTTCAAAAACTGGATTGTGATACGTTCACCTCTGCCCTGACTGTTGTTTTTGGGTTTTACTTCACAGGTTTCACACTGTTTGTCATCAACTTCTGTTGTTTTCCTTGGCTGACCTGTTCAGTGTCTGGTTGTTGTGCAATGACAATTGATTTACCCTTTTTTCAAAGTGACTTGCTCTTCTCCCATAGACAGATCTCTCATCTTCATGTTGGTTTATCCTTTTTAACAACAATGCAGTCTTCACAGGTGAAACAAACCCAGGGCTAAAACCAAGAGTAAATATTTAGTGATATTAATTGTTTAAACAGTCAATTGAACAGGGCACACCCGGGCAACAAGAAACACCTGTCAGTCACATATTTCAATATATTTGTTCGCTTGAAAAATTCAGACAAAATTTACCATATTATAAGTTGTTGAACACCTTTAGATGTAAATATGAGGAAATGAAAGCTGAAATTCCCATCTGATCAGAGGCTTGTTGTGCACAGCCGCTTTTGGTGGTTACCCAGGTAAGTTTGTGTTTAGTTTGAGCAAACTCTTTTTTTTCGGTCTCAATAAGGTGATTTCAACAAGGATTTTTTTTAGGTTTTTTTTTTGGGTTTCATCAACATGTTAACTATATGACTAAGTGAACCCACTATTCTGGGTAAGTGAACTCTGACCCAAATTGGACCAATCAGTGGTGTTCAAAGTGATATAAATCTGATGTATGCAAGTTAACCCTTTAGTATTTGTAGTGATACAATTTTGGCAGATGGTATAGTTAATCATGGAATCTTCTTGAGCTGCACATTAAAAATCTGACACAGAAGCTGCAGTTACTGTACCGCAAACTGTATGTATTGCTTTGTGGATCATTGCAAAGTGGTACGTATTGGCATTTGGTGGCATTATTCCTGTCCTAAAATATGTTCACATTTATATTATTTTATTAGTACTTAATTACAATAATGTACATTTATATTTAAATTAAATATGTTTGGGTTATAAGTTTTCAACGTGTTTATTCTTATTGTGACCCTATAGAAGTAAACTTGCGCATTTACACAGTCAGCAATGTTCCCGAGCTTTGGTAGCCGGAACGGTCTTGCTTTTTGCGGTTAGTGTTGGTTTAAATTCCTCATACTTCATAATAATTTCTTGCTCTTCAACTGGAAGTATGCACACCTGCTTTTTTCCATGTTGAACGCTATTGACTTTTTTGCTGTAAACATCTGGCTTTCATGTGCATGCACATGCTGAATAAACCTTGATTCAGGGTTAAAACCTGAGTTGACTGAGAAAGTTGATAACCAGCGTCATGAAACTTGTTAACTTTAATCAACCCGGATTGGAGTTGTTTGGTTTTGTCAACTCACAACTTACTCTGCAACTCAGGAGTTTTTTCAGTTTGCTTCGTGAAACAGGCCTTAGTGTAGCAATCATTGTATAGCAAAAAAACAAAAGAATTTGCCTTAGGCATGAGACAGAATTTCATGAATATCATGATATAAAATGCTGGCAATACAAATTTGCTTCTTTGAAGTGTATTGTGATATTTCTGGTTTAATTTTCATTATTAGTGCTACCTCTTCTTACACACGGGTTACTGTTGAGAATGTTGGGGGTTCAAGCTCCAGCACTGCCAATCTGTCGCTGTTGGGCCCTTGAGCAAGGCCGTTAAGCCTCTCTGCTCCAGGGGTGCCGTATCATGGTGCTCTGACCCAACTTCCTGACAAGCTGGGATATGTAAAGAAAAGAATTTCACTGTGTTGTAATGTATATGACAAATAAAGGCTTCTTCTTCTTCACTAGGTGTCAGCACCAGAGGTAGTATACAGAGCACACAGTTTAGGAGTGGGAACCTAAGTGCTTTCAAATCATGTTTACTTGATAGTCCAAAAAGTTAAGCTAATCAGAAGGAAGTGTTGGGGCACGTGTCCAGCACAAGCTTTGTTTCAGTTGGCTCCCGAGAACTGGGAAAAAAATAATACCAAAATGGCCTCTAGTACACTACTTCTCAACTTTCCTCTAACAAAGAATCGTACTTAATGACATGGCTGCTATTTGTTTTTTAGTAGATTGAAATGTATTTAAAGGGTTCATGTGATGCTATTTTAAAATTCATTATTTCATTAGTTCATTATTTTGTTTATTGGGTGTAATAAAATAGGTTAACATGCTTTAATGTTCAAAAAACATTATTTTTCACATACTTCATTATTGCAGTACCTCTATTCCCAGTCTATCTGAAACTTTCTGATTGAGTTCCGGTTTCTCCAGTGCCCCTCCTCCCGAAAAGCCCAGAGTGCTCTGATTGGCCAGCTGACCCATTGCGTTGTGATTTGCCAAAAACCCCAAGTGTTTGTCAGAAATGTACCGCCCCTTACCATAATCACGAGCTTCAGCTTCCAAGCCTTCTAAAGCAATTATAAACACGGTTAATAATGTTGTCGGTTTTACTGTATCAGTACTAGCCTGCATCAGATTCTGAAAATGTGGATGATCAAGCAGATCAATCGGAAGGAACTTTGCGAGCACGACTTGAGCAGAATGTTTCACAGTGGTAAGTTTTTATTTTGTAACTTGCTTACCTTTAAGATATGATGATATATAACACACTAAAGGAAAACATTAAAAAGCATCATTTGACCCCTTTAAAGAAGCACCCAAATGTTACATGCAATGCATATTCTCAAATTTATGACTTTTCTGCTCCTTTGCAGCTGGACCAATAATCATACAGTCATGGGGAAAAGAATTTACACCCTCCTTCAATTCTATGTTTTTATTTATCTGGGTCTAAATAACATTTGTGTGATCCTCACCAATCATTTTGCATACATTTTGATCCAGTCTTCTTTAAAACATTTCTTCAGATCAGGTCATTCGTTTATGCACAGCTCTCTTAATATCCAGCCACAGCATCAATGGGGTTGAGGTCTGGACTTTGACGTGCCCATTCCAACACCTTGATTTTTTTTCTGCTTTAGCCACTAAGATTGAGCCACTGACCCTATTGCATGACCTGATTTCAGCCCAGCATAAACTGCTGGATAAATGACCTCACATTTACCTCTAGAATATTCTGGTATAAAGTGCAAGTCATCGTTGTCTCAATGGCTGCAAGTTTCCCAGGTCCTGTAGCTGCACAACAAGCTGAAATCATCACCCCTCCACCACCATGACTGACAGTTGATATGGGATGTTTCTGACGATACACTGTGGTTTTCACCAAGAATGGCGCTGTACATGAGGACCAAACATATCCACCTTGGTCTCATCAGTCCAAAGGATACAGTTCTAGAACTTCTGTTGTTTGTTTAGATGCAATTTTGAAAACCTAAATCATGCTGCCTTTTTTTTTTTTTTTTTTGGAGACAAGGGACCTTTTCCTAGCCATGTATGATTGTGCAGTCATGAACATAAATATGTAATGTTCTTACAGCGGCCTGTAGGTCACCTGTTGTGGCTCTGGGGTTTTTCTCTACATTTCTGAGCATTAAACAGTCTGAACTTGGACTGAATATGCTAGGATGCCCACTCCTGGGAAGATGGACAGCTGTCTTGAACGCTCTCTATTTGTAAACAGTCCTTTTCACTGTAGAATGGTGACTTCAAATTCTTTGAAGATGACCTTATAACCCTTCCCTGATTGAAGCTCAGCATGACTGTCTTTTCTTCTTGGCATCATGTAGACACACACCTGAGTGCGCCAGAACACCACACTGCCAAAAGTCACACTTCTTGATGTATTAACACCTGGCTGATTAATGATTGTGGAAGTAGGAAGTATGTACTTATTTTTTCCCACCTGGTTGCTGATGTTTCGTGGGGAAAATGTCTACATATTGAAGTCTGTTGTGTTTTTTGTTGTCATCCGAGGTTATTTGTTTGTTTTATAGAAGTTTGGAAGGACCACACAATTGTTATTTAAGCAGTGATAAATAAAAACATTGAAGAATTGAAGGAGGGTGTATTTTCTTTTTACCATGACTGTGTGTCTCCGGTCTTGTTTTTTGAACATGACCACTGTAGCCAGTCTGCAGAATTTTGTGGAGGTTTTTTTTTGTGTGTGTGATTGTTGTGGCCAAAAATGCTTGAATTTGCTGCAGCTTTTTTTTCCCTCACAATTTGTAATACAACTTGTGCAATCTTTTATGCTTTTCTTGCAGACAACTACTTGAATTGGTGAAATCACAATTGCACAACATTTATAGCACAGTTATCCGCAGTGATGTTTGTTGGTTAATGAGACCTTTTAGCTGTACTCATGTGCAGCAGTTTTTTAAAAATTGCAACCTTCTCCAAATATTGCAGAGTTTGCTTGATTTTGCATTAATTTCTGCAGGGACTGTGTAGCTATGATTTACTAGAAAAATGTGATTCCACAGAAGTGTCTATGGGATTACAGGCTAGCATACAATGCTCAGTGGCAATGAGCTTAAACAGCTTAATTTAAACAGTGACTTTTTTTTTCTTCAGCATATTGTCATTTAAAGAGACAAACATTTTTGCGCTTTAAAGGAGATGTGAAAAAGATCTGTTTTCAAATGTTGGTCTCTACTGGTTAAGGAAAAAAGGAAAACCCTTAAATAAATAAATATATGCGTGTGTTATTTTATATTTATATATATATATATATATATATATATATATATATATATATATATATTAATATATATATTAATATATATATATATTAATATATTCATATAAATATATATAAATATATATATTAATATTTATATATATATATATATATATATATATATATAAATATTAATATATATAAATATATATATTAATATTTATATATATATATATATATATATAAATATTAATATATATAAATATATATATTAATATTTATATATATATATATATATATATATAAATATTAATATATATAAATATATATATTAATATTTATATATATATATATATAAATATTAATATATATAAATATATATATTAATATTTATATATATATATATATATATATATATATATATATATATATATTAATATATATATATAAATATTTATATGAAAATATTAAGATATATATATTTATATATATTTATATATTAATATATATATATATTAATATATATATATATTAATATATATATATATTAATATATATATATTAATATATATATATATATATATATATAAATATTAATATATATATTTATATATATTTATATGAATATATTAATATATATATATATAAATATATATATTAATATATATATATATATATATATATTTATATGAATATATTGATATATATATATATATATATATATATATGAATATATTAATATATATATATATAAATATATATATTAATATATATATATATATTTATATGAATATATTAATATATATATATATATATATATATATTTATATGAATATATTAATATATATATATATTTATATGAATATATTAATATATAAATATATATATTAATATATATATTTATATGAATATATTAATATATTGATATATATATATATATATATGAATATATTAATATATATATATATAAATATATATATTAATATATATATATATATTTATATGAATATATTAATATATATATATATATATATATATTTATATGAATATATTAATATATATATATATATTTATATGAATATATTAATATATAAATATATATATTAATATATATATTTATATGAATATATTAATATATATATATATATATTAATATATATATATATAAATATATATATTAATATATATATTTATATTTATATGAATATATTGATATATATATATGAATATATTAATATATATATATATATATATATATATATATATATATATATATATATATATATATTAATATATATATATATATTAATATATATATATTAAAATATATATATATATATATATATATATATATATATATATATATAAATATTAATATATATATTTATATATATTTATATGAATATATTAATATATATATATATATATAAATATATATATTAATATATATATATATATATATATATATATATATTTATATGAATATATCAATATATATATATAAATATATATATTAATATATATTTATATGAATATATTAATATATATATATATATATATATATTAATATATATATTTATATTTATATGAATATATTGATATATATATATATATATATATATATATATATGAATATATTGATATATATATATATATATATATATATATATATATATATATATTAATATATATATATATATATATATATATATATATATATATATATATATATATATATCAATATATATATATATATATATATATATATTAATATATATATATATATATATATATATATATATATATATATATATATCAATATATATATATATATATATCAATATATTCATATATATATATATATATATGAATATATTGATATATATATATATATATATATATATATATATATATATATATATATATATATTAATATATATATATATATATATATATATATATATTAATATATATATATATATATATATATATATATATATATATATATATATATATATATATATATATATATATATATATATATATATATATATATATATATATATATATATATATATATATTAATATATATATATATATATATATATATATATATATTAATATATATATATATATATATA